>NC_092347.1:99774775-100079844 GCF_963676685.1 Mytilus edulis
TGTCCTGATAACGAACTTAGGGTTACTCTAGTATGAAACAAGATTTACGCTGACTTACTCAAGTTCGTTAACAGCACATTCAAATGTTACAGGAATATATATAAAATGTCTCCTCACCTGCAATTTATATTAACTATCACTCTTACCAAACATATGATAATTAGACGGTTATAAAATATGTATAAAACACACAAAATGTGTAGTGTCTAGCATATCGAGCAAGTGGACGATATAACATACAACAGCATAATGTTGGGTAAAGTCAGTGTTCAATTCTTCAATTTCTTAATCAAAGCACTATTTCTGAAATTGTTATTGTGTTAGCTGAACAACGCTCTAGTGGACTCGTCCGTTATGTCCTGGTAGTGGGTTAACGATAATTACAGTTGGTCATTAATTTTCGAAATGTTTAAGTCCATTATTCAACAAATATCTCCTGCCTCACATTCATAGGAGAAGCCGTCCATTTTTGACGTGTTTGTAGAGTTATATATGTCAGATATTGCCCTCGTTGACACTGTTTTTCTAAATAAATATTCTAAATAGTGCAATACAACATACGTTATAAGTTAGTAACATCGCCGAGCTAATCAATTTAATTCAAGGTCAGACGATACCGGAATGATCTATCTTACATTCTCAATGGCACACACCAGTACCACAAAAGTTATTAACTTTTTATGTGCAAGATAAATCAATAGCACCTTCAGGATCATAGAGTCATGTCGATCATGCGATCCCATATTCCACCAGTATATTGAAAATGCATACTGTTTGATTGTCTTCAAGAGATACAATGTTTATGAACTGGCCCTATTTCCACATCGAAACAATTTCCAAATTGTCTATACTGAACTCACAAAATTAGTTCATCGGTCTGAACGAATTGTCTTGAAAAGGCAACTCGTAAGGCAACGAATCTACGCAGAACGTTTTTGAATGGTGACGACCTAAATTCTTCAATAACCTCTTTAATGGCCGCGTTAATAACAAGACCCACTTTTACTGTTAGCATAAACACCTCTTGATATTCTGGCTACTTTTGACCAAGATCCGAATTTATTTAATCCCACTAACGAGAAAGGTGCATTTTTTTTTTCTCTAGGATGCCTTGTAACTTATGAATAACCGTTTCACAAATGATATCGGATATGTTCCTTACGTCGTAACTACAATCCCCTTCCCTTTCATGAATGTGACCTACCGAATTAGACTATTTACCTGATTTGTAATCAATTAACCAACATGACGGGTGCCACATGTGGAGCAGGATCTGCTTACCCTTCCGGAGCACCTGAGATCAACCCTGGTTTTTGGTGGGGTTCATGATGTTTATTCCTTAGTTTTCTATGTTGTGTCATGTGTACTATTGTTTTTCTGTTTGTCGTTTTCATTTTTAGCCATGGCGTTGTCAGTTTGTTTTAGATTTATGAGTTTGACTGTCCCTTTGGTATCTTTCGTCCCTCTTTTATGCACGAGTGACGCCGACAAAAATGTTTTGCTCAACAAATATTCAGCAACCAGCATCACTATGCGCTCTTGTCTTAAGGTGTCGGTTTTAGTGCTAAACGTCCTTGTCATAATGACGAATACTAGAATATCGATGTGTTTCTTTCCTGGAATAATCAAAGAATGTTTCAGCTTGAAATATTTGTCTGCTCCACACAAACGTACCATTATGTTTTCATCAAAGAACGGATTCTAGTTTCGAAATTGTCTAGTTTTCAGTCAAGGTAGTTTAATCCTGATGCGAATTAACTCATCATAGGTACCACGAATGAAATTTTGTGTTTGCGTCAGACGCGTGCTTCGTCTAAAAAAGATTCATCAGTGATGCTCGAGTCAAAAACAGTTAAAAATGCCAAATAAAGTACAGAATTATGTGGAAAATACTTTATTATTATTATTATTATTCAGCAGCTTTCGATGTCTTGTAAAATGTCAAAATATCAATTATTTGTCTAAGAGTAAAGTTTTTGTACAGTTGGTTTAACCTTCGGAATGTTTTAACGAGAATTTTCTATACAGACAATCTCATGTAGGTATGTATGACCACAAGTTGCGTTTTGTCAACTTTCCTTTTCTTGCAACACGATTAGACACGTGCATATAGAACCTCCTTATAGTCATTTACTTTAAAGTTGAGTAGTGATTTTGTCTCGAAAAATCAGGTAAGATTAGTATTTTGAAAGTTGTAAAAAGCATTAAAGACCCCCTTAGCATAAAACTACCCTTATTTGGAGTAAGAGCTGATGACGTTTTGTTCCAAAAGTAGTACACAGTATGATAACAAAAATACCGAACTCCGAGAAAAAATCACAACAAAACATTTGTAACCTCTCAATGGTAAGACAGTCGCAATGGATTCCATTATGTTTACAAAAATGAGCGAACAAAACAGGAAAAAATGTCAAAAATTGGGATACAGAAGTCAACATTATGTTGTCATCTTAATCACTATAAAAACAAACGTATATATAACAAGGAAACATACAAAGGCATATAGACAAAGCACATTAGCAAACATGAAAAACAAGATTACAAAAATTAACCATAGCACAATACCACAATTAAGGAGTGTATAATTTCAGAGCCACGTCATATGTAACAAGAAAACACAAAAAAGCATATAAACTAAGCACATTAGCAAACATGAAAAACACGATTACAAAAATTAATCATACCACAACAACACTATTATGGGATGTATAAGTACAGAGCCACGGCATATGTATAAAAGAAACACAAAAGGCATATAGACAAAGCACATTAAAAAAAATTGTCTAAAAAAATGCACTACAATAAAACTGTATCTAGGGCCATGATAAATCTAATGTGAACACCACATTATTTCTTAAAATGTTCTGTATCACGCAGGAAAATCGAAGTTCTGCTTATTACATGTTGTAATACTGTTATGTTATTTTTTATGTATATCTCTGTGCTGAGTGTTCTTGTTTTTGTTTGTATTATATTTCAGTCACCTAGTCATTTTAGTGATATTTGTAACATTGCCATTTAACGTATATGCTAGCCATAAAACAAGGTTCGACCAACCATTTCTTCTTAAAATATCCTGTACCAAGTCATGAATATGACAGTCCGTTTCAATGTATTTTTGCGTTTGCTTTTGTTATACCTGAATAGCAACATTTATGATAAAAGAGATGATTTTTCATTTCCTACTGTTAATTATCCATTTTCAAATGGTGACGTTTCCTTGTCATCATCTTATATATGGTGTTTATATACCACAACTTGCACAATGCACTCGTGTATGTAACACCGTATTATTTTTTAGCGAAGGAAATCTATGTATTACTGATAAATTATCACACCAGGGTTTTAGTTATCACAAATGAGTCAAAACATTTACTAAATTTTATCATCGGTACAAAGACATCATTCGTAAATATTATTCAACATGCAGACATATAATACCTTAAGTTCTTTCACATCCTATCTGTTATGGTAATATTCTTTTATGAGTTTGATTGTCCCTCTGATATCTTTCGTTCCTCTTTCATTACAGATGGCTTTATTTTGGCTTTAATATTGATTCACTTAAAAATCTTTGAATCAGAAATAAACACTTCAATTTATTTTATAACTAGTTGTTGGCATGATACAGGTTATGTTCTTCTCATATATTCAATGACGGTATAATATTAATACATTAACGGAAGGGATTGTGTATACTATTTTTTGTTTGTTTTTTCTTTTGCTAGAGGTATATGGGGAGGGTTGAGATCTCAAAAAGATGTTCAACGCCGCCGCATTTTCGCGCCTGTCCCAAGTCAGAAACCTGTGGCATTTGTTTGCCTTGTATAATTTTTAATTTTAGTTTCTTTTATATATTGCGGAGTTTAGTATGACGTCCATTATCACTAAACTAGTACATATTTTTGTTCAGGGATTATGGTTCTCCTAACTGAAATTTCAATTTGTTTCACTTGTTGTTACTTGGAGGGTTTATTCCGAGTTTATCCCAGTTATTACAAATGTAACTACCAAAGTACTCCAAAAATGGATGCTGAAATGCATTCCCTGACGTTGTCTGTTTCATAAACGAAGGAACTGACATAATATGGTTGAATTTATAAAAAAAAACCTGCAACTTGTGCGGACACTTTGTTCTAGATACATACATTTTACCATCAAATTAGTCTGTGCACAGAACTTCAAACACAAAAACACTTGCTATATAAGAGTTGTTCATAATTGATTAGTGACAATTACGTATACGCACTTGTGCCAAAATCAGACGAGGACAGTTCTTGCTTTCTGCTTGGCAATCAGGAGCTCTCTTGAACTTTTTAACACCAGAGCAATGTTTGGAAGTCCTTAAAGGAAGAAGGATTTTTCTTTCTAAAATACTTTAGAATGTTAATATTTTTCCATTGAAAATATTAGTGGTTATTTCTGTTTTTATTATTTCAAAACTTTATAATTGTTCATAATATATGCATCTTTTCAAATAAGTGTAATGATGATGATGGACATGTATAGCTTCTTGATTTTCGCCTGTTATATTATTATAACAATACAGAATGAATAGGTTGAAATTGTTTTGGTAGGAGAAAACACGATACAAATAAAAGCCTTTTAAACAAACAAAATAAACCTCATTAACAATATATTAACAAAAAGAATAAATGAATATTTGGCCTTTTATATCTGAATACGCGGTATGGGGTTGCCTATAGTTGTTGTGAAGTCCTTGTCACACAAGCATTTGAATTTGTATATTTTTTGAAGTATAAAAAACTCACATTACTTTCTTGATTATTTATTCCATCAGTTACATCGATACATACACAATAACATTATCCTTTTTTTGATTAAGCTCTTCTGGCTTTATATAGCAAATATGAAACAATGAAGGAGCGCATTTAACAATGTCAGGATTATATTAAACAAAGAAGGAGCTTTAAATAAAGAACGGAGTTAAGTTAAACAATTAACGGATCTTTAAATACATAATTACAAAAGGAGTAATAAGCGGACTGCAATTTAAAATACATATTCACGATTCGCGACACTCCCTACTCAAAGGTTAACAGTTATAAGTGTCACTGAATAAAATGTTCATAAATGTCCTGTTCCATATTTAAGTCTGACATATATGTTTGTCCATCAATGGTTGTTAGAGTTCTTTGAAAAGTTAGAATCACTGTCTGCTGAACAGTTGAGTTGTCTATGGTCATCACTGATCAGGGATCTCTCATCATTTATATTATCGTCGTCATCATCACTGACTATTATAAATTCATTTGCCATATTGTTAATGTCACTCGTAGTACACGAATCATCATCTTTGCATGTAGTTTCTTCTTGATCATCTGTATCTGTACAGGTATTTATTTCTTCATCACTAATATTATCCAAACTATCTAGAATTCTTCAACACTCATCGATGGTATTTCCCTTTGCCTTTCCGTTTCTATGGCATCGTTTATAAGGTCAAGAATAGTATCATCCTCGCTAACATCATCAAAATATTGTTCATGATCATCGATGCAACTTGGTCTTCTTTCTGCAGATAATGACTTACTTCGGGCTAACTGTACTTCCATGCCATGAATGGTAGTTAAATGATGAAACAAGTAACCTCTTCTTATAAATGTGGAACTGCATTTATCTTCTGTGCAGTCATACGACTCTAGGCAAGCATGGTGTTCTTTGATATGGCGAATGAGATTCTTCTCGTATTTATATTCCTTGTAACAAATTAAGCAAGTATACATCGTGGCTATGGTAACTATGCGAATGAAGATTCATATTAAATAGATCGGTTTTTATACAACCACATAGACACTGAATGAGAAACTCATGCAAATCAAGCTCTGTTTACATTTCAGCTCCGTTTAAATCGAATGAGAAAATCGTTCAAAATCAAGCTCCGTTTAAATTTCAGCTCCGTTTAAATTGAATGAGAAAATCGTGGAAATTAAGCTCCATTTAAATTTCAGAGATTGAATGCTTCATTGAACACACTATAACATTTGGGCACACTCTATTCATTTAAATTATTTCTAAATATAACTTTATAACACATATTATTAACACATCATATATCGATCATAAATTTAACTTTTGAATTTTCTTTTTGGCAATTTCTGCCGCTGTCTTGATAGGTCTTTTTGAAATTTCTATTTCTTTAAGAAATAATTGCCAAGTCTTGTGAATTTGAATCATCATTTGAAACTTCATCTATTTCCAATGGATACAACAAATTAAGTGGACGACCAATTATATTTCCATTGGCTAATCTCACCTTAACCGACCTCAACTGACCATCATTACTTTGAATATGCTTTACAATCCTCCTCAATTTCCAAGGTCGATGCCTCTGCTGGTGGACTTTTAGTCCCCGAGGGTATCACCAGCCCAGTAGCCAGTACTTCGGTACTGGCATGAAAATACGGATTTTTTGTGTTATTAAAAGTTGCTGTTACAAAATGATGGAAATTATTATAAATTAAGGAATGTATCTCTATCATGCAAAGCTCTGATTCCTTTCACGGATTTGGCTATACTTTTTGGATTAAAGCTCTTCATCTTTTATATAAGCTTTGGATTTCAAATATTTTGGCCACGAGCATCACTGAAGAGACATTTATTGTCGAAATGCGCATCTGGTGCAACAAAATTGGTACCGTTAATTTTATTCCACATTCCTCTTGGTAAATCATCTTTTATTATAACTACACTCCCAATACCTGGAGATACTGTAGACTTTATTTTTCCACACTTTAAGTCAATTTGTTTTCCTTTTCTAAACTTAGTAGATATTCTTCTCTCCAAGTTTTCCAAAAACAATTTAATATATTTTGTCCTTTTTTCCTTAGCTTCTTCAGTTTTTCAGATGATGTTTCACACGTTTTGTAAGAAGGATCTTTTAGATCATAATCAACATCAGGAACTCTGTTTTGTGAATTAATTGCAAGGAAATAATTTGGTGTTAACGTTGTTCTCGATTGCAGTTCTTCATCGACATATACTAATGGTCTCGAATTTATCACAGCTTCTATTTCTTTCATCAGGGTCAATAATTGAACATCCAAAACGGAACGTTTTCGCAATGTTTTCAATAGACAACGCTTTACCAGCCCAACTAAGCGTTCATAGAATCCACCCATCCAAGGTGCAAGTTCTGTTATAAATTTCCATTGAATTCCATAGCTATTCCATTATTTCATTTTTGATAATTGTATTTTCCCAGACTGATTTAATGGTTTCACTACATAACTTAAACTGAGAAGCGTTATCACTAATAACCTCACTTGGTGTTCCTCTTGTCGATACAAATCTACGAAAAGCACAAATGAACTCCTCAGTTGTCATGTCATTCACAATTTCCAAATGAATGGCTCGTGTCACAAAACATGTAAATAAACAAATCCATCTTTTCGTCATCACAGTGCCATCCTTCACATACACAGGACCAAGGAAATCAAGACCAGTTCCTTGAAAAGGCAAGCTTCTTGAGACTTTGATCTTGGAAAAGGAGCCATATTTGGCATTTTGAAAGGACCACCTTCAAATCTCTTGCATGTTTTACAATGCCGTAATATTTGCCTTACAGTAGTTCTTCCTTGTGGAATCCAAAACTTGTTCCTGACCCTACACAATGTATGAGATACACCACTATGAAATAGTTTTTTGTGAGTTTTTTCAACTAGAAGTCGAGTGAAGGTCTCCCCACGAGGAAGAATAATAGGAAATTTAGCCCATTCACTAATATCTGCATTTTCAAATCTTCCCCTGCAACGCAACAGGTTTTCATTATCTAAATAAACTCCCAATTGAACTTTTAAATTGTTCTTCTGACCTGTATGAATTGAGTTAAACACATCAGCAAAACTCTTTCTTTGAACACTTTGAATTCACATTTCCTCAGCATTCTTGATTTCTTTAACAGATAGATATTTCTCATTATTCGAGGGAATCCTTCTGATCTTTGAAATGAATCTTTCAATCCAGGCAGTAACTCTAATAAGTTTGTGGTATGATGAGAATCTTTTGATATCTATGTTGTATGGCATTTTATTACTCGTGATTTCTTGCCCATTTTCACTAACAAATGCACTTTCCTTTTGGTTTTCACTCGTTTTAAGTTCACTTTTGAATTGGTCATTAACTTTCTGATTAGCATCATCATCATCATAAATCTTTTCCCAAGTATTCTCGTCTTGTTTCAGCCAACTAGGACCGTGCCATCAAAAGGTGATCACTTCTGAGTTTTTGTACTAACGTTCCACGCGTTGCGACGTCTGCTGGGTTTTCTTTTGTAGAGACATACATGACACTTATATCTTTATGGCTTTTAATTTCTTGAACTCTATTTTCAACAAAAACTCTAAGACTTTTCGTTGTTGATAGTCATTTCAACACACACTGTGAATCTGTCCATAGAAACGTTTTGTCAATCACTAGTTTCAGTTCTGTTTTAACGAACTTCAGACGTCTAACACCAATGAGAACTGCCATCTATTCTAACTTCGGGATGGTCATACCCTTAATAGGGGCTAGCCTCGATTTTGAGAAAAAATTAAATCGCATTTTGTTGCGTCCCCGCTTGACTGATGAAGGTAAATCGCAGTTGAATAGGCTCTTTTCGATGCATCACAGAAACATAATAACTTATATTTTACATTATTTTGGTTAGCCTCTAATCCTTTGAATCTTGGATTTTTTTCTTTAGTTCGGAACTTATACTAATCCATTTCAACTTATCATCTCCGCATATCTCATCATCCCATTTTAAGTTCCTTTTCCATAAATCTTGAAAAAAAGATTTTTCCACTGACTATGACAGGCGAGAAGAAACCCATTGGATCAAACACTTCTGCTAATTCACTCAAGGTTTTTCTCTTTGTTGAAATTCCAGAACACATTGTATTTTTTGCCGATTTCACATATATAACATCAATGTCAGTATTCCAGAAATGACAAAGTACACATATTTCAAACACATCCGTCCTGTCTTTGGTCGGCAATAATTCATTGAACATTTTACTACTGGAAACCCTTTCTCTTAAATTCATTGAAGCATTTTGAAATATATGTTTAGCTTCTGAATAAAACTCCAATGACTCTGCTACCGATGTACAACCAGAGATAAAATTATCAACAAAAATGTTATCTTTTATTTTCCTGGCTATAGGCGACTGATATTTATCTAAATGACTTTCGACTGTAGCTGCTAATAGAAATTGACTTGAGATTATTCCGAAGGGAACTCTGCAAAATCTATCCTGAAGATTAGTATCGGAAGCATACCTATCTTTGTAATTCTTTAGCCAAAGAAATCGTGTAACATCACGATCACCTTTCGGTAATCCGACCTGGAGAAATGCCTTTTCTATGTCAGCAACAATTGCAACTTGATTCAAACGAAATCTCATGAATATTCCACAAAGATTCCTTAAAAGGACTGGTCCGCGATATAAGCATTCGTTAAGACTATTGACTTCATTATTCGGTTTTGCTGACGCATCATAGACTATTCTCAACTTCGTCGTCGTTTTACTTGGCGTTATAACAGCATGATGTGGAATATAATGTTTCGATCCCTCTGTACTATGTTCTTCCACTTTTTCAACTATACCTTTATCTAATTGATCTTGAATAACAGAATTATATTTTTCAAGTAATTCTGGTTTCTTTCTCATCCTTGCTATACACGATTGATTTTAAACATATTTTATTCATTAAGATATGAAAAGGATTGAGCAACAGGCACAGCCTATAAAAGCTCTCTCCATATTACATGTTCAAGGTATAATTCAATTATAACAACTGTATTAAGATAATGCAATATATATACATGTAGTGGAACATGCATGCTACTTATGAGCACACACGAGCAAATATATGTTTACATTGTTACTTACTAAATGCAAAGTATATTTAAGTATATAGGCAATTACTCATCATGTATTCAAGAACCTTGAAACATGCAAATATCCTTTATAAGTCATTAGAAATATATATATGGCTTGAAAGAGACACTAAGCTTGCTTAGTGGATTAAATGAATTAATGTTTAAGTGGAGGAAAAAAAATAAAAAATAAAACTAAATGAAACAAAAATAAGTTAGTTTCAAACAAAACGTTGAGTGTCACTGATATATTTATGAACAGATTTAGAAATAGCAATATTCATATCACATGAAAATAATCTGTTTCCAAAAAGTAATAATTCAATATTTATATCAACATTATCAGCAATGGAGTTAATGGAATCGAGAAGGATCTGTCTTACATCATTGTACTTTGGGCAAATAAAAAAGAAATGTTTGTTATCCTCAACAGGGTGGTTACAGTTTGCACAAAAAGTGTTCTCGGATAAGAATTGATTAAACAGATGAGATTTTAGGTTGCTAGCATTATTTCTGAGTTGACAATGACTTATATTAAGTTTCCTTATCCCATAGTTGAAGGGTTTAAATATATCATCAGTCCTATAAAACTTTTCCAGTCCACTTCTAAATATACCCAAACTTGGGGATTTTTGTAAACTCAAAGGAAGACTGTTCCAAAGTCTTATAGTGGAAGAAATGAAACTATTGAAATAAGAGCTAGTTCTAGAAAGAAGCGGGTGAAACGTGTTATTTTCATTCCTCAAAGTATAAGGGGTTTGTCAGGGAAGATATGGCTGGACTAACTCATATAAGTATGCAAGTGTCATCCCATTTTATATTTTATAGAATAGTACAAGCTTATGTTTATTACGTCTATTCTCCAGAGTTTCTAAACCTAATTCAATATAAAGTTTTTGTCTGGAAGAATTACGTCGTAAACCTGTAATTATTCTAGCGGCTTCTATCTGAATATTTTCAAGAAGCTCAGACTCGTGCTGCGAGCAATTGCCCCATACAACATCCCCAAACTCTAATATAGGTCTAATAAAAGCATAATAAATACGTATAAGTGAACTCCTATCTAATAAATGCTTAACTTGACGAAGCACAGATAGACGAGAGCATGCTTTTTTATAAATAATATCAATATGTGAGTTCCATGAAGCTGATGACTGAAATGTTATCCCAAGATGACAGTGAATATTTATTTTCTCTACCTCTTCCCCATTTATCCCAAAAAATATAGGTGGGTGTTCCCTTTCCTTTCTTGTAAATACAATATTTTTAGTTTTCTTAGAGTTAAATTGAACAGCCCATGATTTTGCCCAATTTGAGATAACATCCAAGTCATCAGTCAAAGAAGCAGCTGCTACAGCAGGATCATCATCTACTATAACAAATAAAGAGGTGTCATCTGCAAAAAGTCTAATATCATTAGAAATGTCATTTACTATATCATTTATATAAATAAGAAACAGAAAGGGTCCTAAAACTGATCCCTGGGGGACACCTGCATGTATACTTCTTAGAGTTGACGAAAAACCTTCTGAAACGACCTTTTGTTGACGATCTGAAAGATAGCTTTCTATCCAAGATAAGAGCTGATCATTTATGCCAGATTGTTTAAGTTTAAATAAAAGTCCTTTATGCCAAACTTTATCGAAAGCTCTAGATACATCACAAAATACAAACCTTACATCCCTCCCACTATCCATATTACTAATAATTTTATGATATATTTCAATTAACTGATTAACAGTAGAGTCACCTGGCTGGAATCCAGATTGAAACTTTGACAAAAGGTTGTTACTTCTCATATAATTATATAAATGTTTAAATAGAACTTTTTCCATAATCTTACAAACAATACTAGTAACAGATATTGGACGATAGTTTAGAGCTGAATGTGGACTACCTTTTCCTTTAAAAATAGGATTAACATGTGCAATTTTCCATAACAGTGGAACCTGTTTAACTGATAGAGACATATTAAATAACTTAGTTAATGGTTTAGAAATAAAGCTAGCAACCTCTTTTAAAATTCTAGGACTGATACCGTCAGGTCCAGCTGGTTTGTTAACATTCAAGATTTTTAACTGATCTAAAATTTCTTTCTCAGTGATGACAAATTTATTTAAATGACATGGAGGAGGCTCGTTATTATCCGGAATTTCTGGTTCTGTATCAATATTAGCTATATTAGCAAAATGATTGTTCAGGATCTCTGATTTGTCCAATGGATGAATAAAAATTTGGCCATCATGTTCCAAAAATATATACACGATTTTAGTCTAGACAAAGCTAAATCTCTATTCACTGGTAAGTCAACATTGTCATTCTACCATGGCCATGTCACGTAATACCTCCCATTTGAATATTCTAACGTTTCCTTGAACATTTCTAAGACTCTAGAGTCTTCTGTCGAGTTGTCATCGTCACTTATTCCTATTGACTCCAAATTCCACAGATCTGTAACGTTAGGGACAGACGTAATACATGTATCAGTCTTCGGTACATTTGATCCTGTGTATGACATTATCAGAAAACTACTCTCAATATCCTCTCGTGAATAATCATTTTCTTTAGTTCTTCCTGTGATTATCCATCCCAACTTAGACGCAAGTAGATACAAGCCAGGTTGAATTTCAATCCTTTGTCCAAGAATGAAATCAAAATAGTGATCATTTCCAATCAACAAATCTACAGTAGACGTTTCGTATTGGGTTGGAATGTCATCTGCTAATTCAACGTCCTTTACAAAATGTCTCGCATTTTCAATCGAAGATGTATCTAATCTTCTCCGTTGGACAGTTCCACTGATAACTGGCACAATGTTAGCCGAAATTTTCAACACTTTTCCATTATTTAATCGAATACATAAACTAGTTGATGCGGTTTTCACGGTTCTGTCCTTCTCACTTCCAAACGTAACTATTGTAATTTCCTCGTCTCCTTCAGATTTTAATTTCAACTTTGAGGCTAACTTTTGAGAAATGTAGGTTCTCTGGGATCCAGAGTAAAACAATAATCTGGTTGTTTGTTTTAAAGAATCATTTGGATTGCTCACTTCAACTTTAGCGGTCTGCATAAGAACAATTTCACTAGATGATGTTAGAACATTCTCCGATGCTGTTTCTCTCTGTTCACTTAAACTTGTTAATGATTGTTCCACGCCACTACTTAATATACTAGAAGAATGATCATATTCTTCACTCAAATGGACACTTGTTAATCCTGATCCGAACTTTTTAGGGCATAAGCTCCGGTAATGACGGTTTAAAACACCACAATGTACACACAATTTTCCTTTCTTACATTCAGCTGATTTATGTGTATTTCGAAAACACTTGTAACAACTACCTTTCAGCTGAGCTTTCCTTTCATCAATGGTTTTGTATTCAGGACATTGATCACTCCAATGCTTTCCTTGACAAAATCTACACTTATCAAAATAAGATGAGCTCTGCGAAGTATCATTTCTGTTCACTACAAGTGCTTCGGCTGTACTTCTGCTTGGAAACTGACGTGATCCATTTTGGGATTTAGAAAACTTTCCTTGAAGTTGATTTCGTTTTGACAAAGAATTTGCTCCGTTATTGTTTTGACTATTTTGACGATCCTTTTGAACATCACTTTTGTCTGACCTTTCCTTTGCCAATACATAATTTATTAATCTAGCACATAAAGATTTCACACACCAATTTTCTGTAGTTCCTTTTTGAATTTCAAGTTGCAGCATCATTTCCTGTGGTAATTTTGAACGTACCATTGACACAAATATATCTTGGTCTACACTTTGTTTCAAAACTTCAAGACTTCTTAAATGACGGTTCACTTTATCTATGAATAACCTCAATGAATATGTTTTATTCGAAGGGCATTGTAAATTTATCATCTCACAGTAGTGCAAATCAATCACATCTTGGGTATTCCCAAACCTTTCTTTAAGAATATTCACTGCCACAATATAGTTTTCATGCACATTTAATCCAGAAATAACATATTTTGCGTCACCTACCAGTTTACTTTTCAGGTAATTGAATTTATCGATGTTTGAAAGTCTTTTGTTTTGATCAATAATAGATTCAAAAGAATCCCAGAACTCATTCCATTTTGTCTTGTCTCCGTTAAAGGAAATTATATCAATTTTTGGCAATTTCACATTTGTTTCTGCACTTACACTCTTTTGTTGACTCTTTATGAATTCCTCTTGTTGTTTCAATTGTGTTTGTATTATATCTTTCATTTCTTGCTGAAGTTGAATAAAATCTGATGGATTGACTTTCTCTACATTTTCTGTAGTTTCTAATTTAATATTATCGACTAACCTTTCTTTGAAGTTCTCTAGTTCCAAATAACAGTATGTTGCATCTGAACATAACTTGCAATCTTCATCTGCCAATTTATCTGCTGTTCCTGATTGATCTTCTTCTAATGAACTAGCAACTGTGCTACTTTTATTTCCAATTTGTTAATATAGACTTTTAATTTTTCAATACACTTGACGGATTTTTGTATCATTTCCTGACGATGTAGTTCAGAAATTTACGCATGTGAAATTGAATTCCCTTCTTGAATTTCCGTGTATAACGTATTCCTATATCTGGTTCTAACACCTTTCATATGGCTCAAAGTCGTCATCTTGTATTCGTTTAAAGTTCACAGAATTGTTCCCAATTCCCGGGTTCCGGCACCATAAAATGTTGTGAAGTCCTTGTCACACAAGCATTTGAATTTGTATATTTTTGAAGTATAAAAAACTCACATTACTTTCTTGATTATTTATTTCATCAGTTACATCGATACATACACAATAACATTATCCCTTTTTTGATTAAGCTCTTCTGGCTTTATATAGCAAATATGAAACAATGAAAGGAGCGCATTTAACAATGACAGGATTATATTAAACAAAGGAAGGAGCTTTAAATAAAGAACGGAGTTAAGTTAAACAATTAACGGATCTTTAAATACATAATAACAAAAGGAATAATAAGCGGAGTGCAATTTAAAATACATATTCACGCTTCGTGACAATAGTTGTTAGTTTCTGTGTCATTTTGGTCTCATAGGCAATCATACCACATCTTCTTTTTATATCTATTAATTTTGTATTTATAACAAAGTAAATATAGCCACTTATTATTGTCCTCGAGTATGACCTAGATATCAGACGAGATTTGAACTTACTGTGTCCTCGAATATGACCTACAAAATTAGACTTGTAATATAAAAAAGAAGATGTGGTATAATTGCGAATGAGACAACTGTCCACAAGAGACCAAAATGACACAGACATTAACAACTATAGGTCACCGTTATATCAAACAATGTTTGAACGTATTATTATCCTCCTAAGTGTTTAACTGCGCGATCCGATTCCTTTGACGGATTAACTTTGAGTTCAGACATTATGCGTTTAAAACAAGCATTCCAGTTGAAAAAAGATTCTGGCACGGCTGATAATCTACACACGCAGAGGCGAGGACATTTTAAAATCAATCCTTGGGTTCGCACCAGTTTCATGAGATTTGAAGAGCAATTTAATAATTCGGAAGTTAATAAAATGTTTACGCTATCGCTACCAATATAAAACAAATACTATCTAAAACGAATTTCAACACCTGTTTTAAACCTTTTATTCCTATACTTGTTAGAACCAAATCGAGTGTTCCTCATTAAGGGCATACGATACAGTTTTGAACCTGTATTTACAAGTTGATAAAAATTTGTATATATATTATTTTTTACCTGATTAAATCAAATATGTAATAAAAAATATACCTTCATGTGTTACTTTTTGAGTAAAATGAGGTCAAAATTTTGTATATTTGCTCAAAATTCAACTTTGTGTCCGTATTTTCTTTTTCGAAAGAACAACATAACTTTTTTATTTTAAAAGATAAACACAATTTTTTTTTGGTTAAATAATCGGTAATTTCTGTATTTTATAAGTATCATTAAAAATTATGCATTTTTTATTCAGAAATAACTCATATTTATCAAATGTTCATGAATAGAGGAAAAAAAGTCATTTTTTGCTGCATGTTTATCAAAATTAAAAAATTGCGCTATTTACAGTTTTATAAAATTTGGGTCACATAATCTCCTTGCAAAATGAAACAAATTGCGGTTTTAAAAAATAGGGGTTCATGCACTCGTTTTCAAATTGAATCAGTTTGAATGAGAAAAATCAGTCGAAAAATGCATCTTTTCCCGATATGTCATAGTTTGACGTCGCGAAAATAACATATTACGTTAGCAACGACATTACCTCCACTGTAACTGTATCGTATGCCCTTAAAAAGGTTTACATTACGATTATGAAACCACAAGAGAGAAGCAATTTCCTTTTTAGTGATTACACTTTCGTTCAAATTTATCCTGAGACGGCAAATAAGTGGTTTTAAAAAGTTCTGAATTACTGATAAGCATTTGGTTTTATTAGGCAAGTTCTAAAATTTTTATTTTTGTATTTATGCAATTGAAACAACAGTCAAAGTTTTGAAAGTATGCTCACTTGTAAACTGTTGCTATGGTCTTGATATTATATAAAAATGCTATGTTACTGATTTTTTCTACTCGACAGTTTAGGTAAAAACCATTAGGCAACTGTTCGTTATATAACACAGCAATCTGTAATCAGCATTATTTCAATCGATCGTTATTTAATGACGTCATAATGCGTGTGATGTCATTATGTTATCTTAAAAACTTAAAACTCAAGTGTATTTCTTACTGAAAATGAAAAAGGGTTTCACTGAAAGCATTTAAAAAACCCTTTTTGTAATAGATCTATGTAACAACAAGACAGGTTTGTAAAATGTGCACTTCATTTCACTTTAATTATATGATAAATATAAAATTCAAAGCAGTTTAAAGTGCCGGTAAAAAAAATAAGTTTTTCTGTGATTTGTTTTATGAAATCTACATTTTGGAACAATTTGTCAGTCAAAATGCACTTTTAGACACATGAAAATTTTATAAAATGATTAAACTGGGTCTGCATATTGTAATTGAAGGTTAAAATCATATGTTTTATGCATATTGTGACTTGTGAAGGCCTAGGTATAATAGAAATGAACATGGATACACAGACTATTCAGAAAGTCATACCGATGAAGATGACGGCGGACACAAGAATATTGGAAAAATCAGAACTATGGATTTCAATATAGGACAATATCCCTAATGCGCCTCTAATTAGGAACACAAAAGTTGCGTGTAAACACAAAATCACTGTGTAGTGATATTGGACATGTTTCAATTTTTAACAAGTGACTGAGTTTAACCATTTATGTTGATTTTGAAAGTATAGAACCATAAAATAAATGTGTAAAACTATGGAGATTTGGACTTTTTACAATTAAGATCCGCATCACGAAAGGATTTTCGGGGTAAACTAATTTACGGAAAAATGAATCACACTTCGTACCCCGAAAATTTAACCACATATTCAAACATGTCTAAGCTTCGAAACGAGCCATTATACATATCCAAGTTTACGATATGGACTGACCTACAGAAGAAAACGTTACCATTACCGCCTATGGAGAAACAATTGCGCATATTTCCCCATCTGATGTTGACCTCCTTTTCATGGTTCAGGTGTTATAGTTATTTTTTTGTGTTTTGATCTGTTTTTCTTATACTTTATGCAATAGGTCTACTGTATTTGGTGAATGGAATGATTGTAAGGCGTACATGTCTAGCTGGCAGGTGTTAAGATGTTAAAACCATGCTAAGTTTATATGATAGTTGCAGTACAGCTTTATATTTAGGACTGTCATCATGATATCAATGATTAGTAAAGAAGGCGAAATATTTCAGCGTGTGCACTCTTTATCATATTTGTTTGAGCTCGGCGAATTCAAATATAAATATAAAAGGGGCAAATACATCATTACTGATTTGAGCACATGTGCCACATATGGAGCAGGATTTCACCCTTCCGGAGCACCTGAGATCACGCCCAGTTTTTGATGGTACTCGTGTTGCTTAGTCTTTAGTTTTCTTTGTTGTGTCTTGTGTAATATTATTTGTATGTTTGTCTTATTATTTTAAACCATGGCGTTGTCAGTTTAT
Source organism: Mytilus edulis (assembly GCF_963676685.1). Classification (NCBI taxonomy): domain Eukaryota; kingdom Metazoa; phylum Mollusca; class Bivalvia; order Mytilida; family Mytilidae; genus Mytilus; species Mytilus edulis. Next base: position 99,792,729 of record NC_092347.1, read on the forward strand.
TTTCGATCTATGAGTTTGACTGTCCCATCTGGTATCTTTCGCCCCTCTTTTCGAATCATATTCTCATATTTGATTTATAACAGACTGAAATGTTTATCCAAATTATAAAAAGTCTAAGAATAAATAATTCACAAATTCACTGACTCCTCATCCAACTAGAACTGTTTATTTTATCAGGATATTGATAAGGGTTTTCATAATCATCACATGTATCTCACATGTGTCTTTTAATACAACATTTTCCAGTTGAATGTTGTGACCACTATATATTACACTAAATTGCTGAACCACTTTTTTATGAACGAGATGGTAGTTATATCTTTGACAAGTTTTGTACGGTTAATGTTATATACAAATAATTATATAGAAAATATTTGGTTCTATTCGATTTAGACAGCAATCCAACGATATAAAGATGACACATACTTTTTTTCCCCAAAAAAAACCCAGAAACAAAATGATTCTATAGGATATGATTGAGCTTTAACATTTCCCCAAGTCGTTTAATGAACGCTATAGCAATCAAATAACAAAAGGTTAACATAATTCAACATTCTGACATTGCCATACCTTCTCCCTTCGCCGATAAAAAGTATTTCCTTTAGGAAAAAACATACAAAATAATCCCAACCCTAGTACCAATAACGGAAGGAAATAAAAACACAAAATATAGTGGCTAACACCGTATAAAACATTTAAAAGAATACTTGATATATTATTCTGATCTGATACATTTCATATTAAAAATGAAGAGAAATCATTCCTGTTAAATATTCTATTTTCTTCAAATGGTGATTTTCCAACAAAAAATCAAACAGACATGTCATTACTAATTCCATAAATTTGATAGATCTAAAATTGTAAATTAAAAAGTAGAAATTGTTAATTTGACTTCTAGCCACATGTGTTAGTAAATAGTAAAAAATAACATTTCTGTAAACATAACTCTTGCAATAGGTCAGAAAAAAGTTACAAAAGTATCAGCAATAATCACAAAGTCATATTACTTAGCGGAACATATGGATGTCTAACAGCACTATAGATTACTACACATAACAATGGTTGGATACCGGTAATTATAATGCAAGAGCGTTCAGTCAGTAGCTTTTAAACTCAAGTCAAATTAAAAATACCATGGTTCATTACTCTTCGATTTTTTAATGTATGTTTTGGCTGTTTTGTCGGGTGTCTGGTCAATATGTTCTCCTTTTCCATTATTTTGAGCGTACATGTTTGTAAATTCATCGAAGGCCGTTGGAGTTGCCGGTGGCGGTGCTCCTCTAAACAAAGTATCTTGCTGGACAACATTATTTACTTTCTGTACAGATGAGGAACCGTCAGCTATGAATTCACTTAAAGCAGGAATCTTATTCAGAATATTTGAAGAGCTAAATTCGGGTAATACGTCTGTCGGCTGAACGGGCGGTGGCTGATTAAATTGGCTAAGTCTGCGTTTAGTTTCAATTGCAGGCCTCAAGTATCGTTCATCGCTGATGTGCTGTTGTTGAAATAATTGTGCATTATCGGCGATTTTCTGTTGTTGAAACATTTGTGAATTATCGGTGATACTTTGTTGTTGCGAAAATTGTGATTCGGGTAGTGAAGGCTGTCGGTACATTGATCGCTCGAACTGACGATAGTCATTTTTGTTAAAAAGTTGAGCGAATCTTCGATCGAATTCCGGAATATCTGTTACAGAATTGATTCGCTGTATTCCAATACTTGGATCAATGAATTCTCCCAATCTTGGTCTGCGTGGTCTTCCTCCTCTCGACTTCTTTGAAGTCACAACAACATCTTGAGCTTTCACTCTGTCAGCTCTTATTGAGTCAGCTTTTAATTTGTTTGCTCTCATATTTTCTGTGTTTATGTGGTTTGCATGGAGTTCTTTTGCCTTCAATAGTCCATCGTTGCTATCTGCATTTGCTTCACTCAGCACTGGAGCTTCTTGCATTACAGCCGAAGGTCTAGGTCTGCCTTGTCGCCTTTTGGGCTTGTCAAAAATTGCGTTACGTGGTTCGTTAGGAGTTGGATTTGTTGGTCCATCATTTGAAGATTTAATAGAAGTCTGATCACTTGGTTTTGGTCGTCGTCGTCGTCCTTGTCGCCTTCTCGGCTGGTCAGAAACCTCGTTAGGTGCTTTTTCAGGCGCTGTGTTAATTGCTCCATCAATGGCAGCAGAAGGTTTTTGTTTTCGTCGTCGGCGTCTCCTCCGTCTTCCAGTACCATCTGCCTCCCCCATGGATTGGACAGCATTACGTTTACGCAGGATGTGATGTCTTTCGCCATCCGGATAAAAATCCTTCAAGTTGTTGAATTTTTCAATAATAGTAATTTCTTCTGGGCTGAGACTATGCTTGATATTCCTAAGTAGTTTTTCTTCATAATACTTTGGTAAGGTGTCTAACTTCTGGGCATTAGTTTCTGAAATGACATAAATTTAAAATTAACCTTCAGGAAAAAAACAACTGTAATCATATTTTATATATCACATATATCTCATGTTCAAAATGATACGGAATTAAAATATAGATGTACACAGAAATTCATATAGCTACAAATGTACTATTTTGTCAGCCAAGTCAGTTTCAACGAAGTTAAAATCTTCCATACATGTAGTATTTATAAAAGAAAATAAAACCAGGAGCATATCATTGCGACGATAACTATAAAAAAAAATAATGAAACAAAACACACTTCTTGTAATTATCGCTCTATAAATCATATACCCAATACTGAATATTCATTGTACAGAAAAATAAGATCTGCTAACAAATTCATTGGCAAACATATGGTTATTAAATATCAACTTTACATCAAATTCATTGGCAAGCATGATTATTTAAAAATATCAACTTTACATCAACTATAGATTTAATAGATGCTAGTCGCTTTTAGTTTTCAAATTGACGCATTGATTGATTCTTGACTATGGAAATTAAATTGCATTAATTTGAAACAACAATTCACTTTAATATTGTGAATCTCTCTAGGTGGTCTTTGGTTCATCCTCCGTAATAAAACTATCAAAAGGTTATTCATAATAATAAAGATTTTCCGGACACATGCTAGTCCGGTAGTTTGGTCCTTGATTTCGGACACGATGATCTCAAAATTGAACCCCAAGGGTGAGGAGGGCATAGAAATATCGTTTTGTTATTCTTATTTTCATATCATTCACAAGTCTCATCTACAACTATAGACGTACATGATATTAACAGTCACTCATAAATATAATATGATAAAGAATAGTCACATATACCATCAGTTACTCATAAATATAATATGATAATGAAAAGTCACATATACCATCAGTTACTCATAAGTATAACATGATATAGAATAGTCAGATATACCATCAGTTACTCATAAATATAACATGATAAAGAATAGTCACATATACCATCAGTTACTCATAAATATAATGTGATAAAGAAAGGCAACAATAGTATACCGCTGTTTAAAACTTATAAATCCATGGACAAAAAACAAAATCGGAGTAACAAACTAAAACTGAGGGAAACGCATTAAATATAAGAGGAGAACAACGACACAACACTAAAATGTAACACACACAGAATAGTCCCATATACCATTAGTTACTCATAAATATGCATGACATATTTCTCACTGGACGTTAAACAACCAACAATCATCAATAATACAATGATGATTACATCTTTAAACACTTTTACGTTTATATATATAGATTCTACCACTGCATCGAGTGAGATACGATATGTGTCTACTCGAGACAGTTAATTTTTCAAATTTAAAACGCGATGCTCGTAAAAAAAAATATTATGTAGCTGCCGCCGGGATGTTACTATACAGAAACGAAAAGTTCACAATTGGGAAACTGGAATCATCTCTTTAACCAGGGAGTTTTATTTTCAACCAACCATCATTTAAATTTCTATATGTAAGTCAAATTAAATATAGAACTTTTTCTATTGTAACCTTTAGGTTAGATGACAGCAAACCCCCTGCAGTATCTCATCTTTCTCCAACAAAAATAAAAAAATAAAATGGAAGGCCAATATTTTGGATACAACGTTTTGAGTTATACTAATATAGAATTGTGAACCATTTCACTATTGTGACACCATCAAAAAAACAAATGGAAAGACAAAATTTTGGATACAACGTTTTGAGTTATACTATAGAATTGTGAACCATTTTACTATTGTGACAACAATAGTGTATTAATGTCCCTACATTAACATGACCTATTCATAAACAAAATCCCTAAAAATCAATCCATGCATTTGTTATTTGCATTGAACTGAGCTGAACAAATCCTTGATTAAAACCATTCAAGAAGTAAATGAACAGAGCCTTAAGAACTTTACAATATTTTAAATTTGTAAGAGAACGATAATCCATTTTTTTTCATGACTAGTTCTTGATCATGAAAGGGATAACCAGTCTTTTACGCATACTTATATACGTTTTTTTTAAAAATTTTGTTCATATCAAATGTACGTATTACATGTATAAATGACTTTACATGTATTATTTGTGATTCATCGGAGAATGCAAATCTGAATTACATAATTTGTGTCCGGTCCATTTGTCTTACTTTTAGATAACTAGACAGTTAACGTTAATGTTCACTAATTACAAGTTAGACAGTTGTCATCACGGACAAGAACTATGTTGTATAAGTCAATGTATGGTATTGTGTCAGTCATATGATGCTCATGACCATGTTTATCATAAATGGAAATATCAAGGAACTCTCTATAGAAAGGTTAATCATTTACAAACATGTAATGTTATATGCATGTCGGTAGCAATAGTGCATGGTAATCAATTTAGAAAATACATGGAAGAAACAAAATATAATGAGGCATCTATCTAAAGAGATTGAGTGAAAACAATAAAATCGTGTCCTTAGGTTAATTTTCCATATGTTATTATTGTTAAAATTTCATGTTTTAGCTCACCTGGCCCAAAGGGCCAAGTGAGCTTTTCCAATCACTTGGCGTCCGGCGTCCGGCGTCGTCGTCCGTCGTCCGTCGTCGTTAACTTTTACAAAAATCTTCTCCTCTGAAACTACTGGGCCAAATTTAACTAAACTTGGCCACAATCATCATTGGGGTATCTAATTTAAAAAATGTGTCCGATGACCCGGCCAACCAACCAAGATGGCCGCCATGGCTAAAAATAGAACAAAGGGGTACAATGCAGTTTTTGGCTTATAACTCAAAAACCAAAGCATTAAGAGCAAATCTGACATTACTAAAATTGTTTATCAGGTCAAGGTCTATCTGCCCTAAAATTTTCAGATGAATCAGATGACCCGTTGTTGGGTTGCTGCCTTTGAATTGGTAATTTTAAGGAAATTTTACTGTTTTTGGTTATTATCTTGAATACTATTATAGATAGAGATAAACTGTAAATAGCAATAATGTTCATCGAAGTAAGATTTACAAATAAGTCACATGATCGAAATGGTCAGTTGACTCCTTTAGGAGTTATTGCCCTTTATAGTCAATTTTTAGCCATTTTTCGTAAATCTTAGTTAACTTTTACAAAAATCTTCTCCTCTGAAACAACTGGGCCAAATTAAACCAAACTTGGCCACAATCATCATTGGGGTATCTAGTTTCAAAAATGTGTCCGGTGACCCGGCCAACCAACGAAGATGGCCGCCACGGCTAAAAATAGAACATAGGTGTAAAATGAGGTTTTTGACTTATAACTCAAAAACCAACGCATTTAGAGCAAATTTGTAAGGGATAAAATTGTTTATCAGGTCAAGATCTATCTGCCCTGACATTTTCAGATGAATCAGATAACCCGTTGTTGCGTTGCTGCCCCTGAATTGGTAATTTTAAGGATTTTGTACTGTATTTGGTTATTATCTTGAATATTATTATAAATAGAGATAAACTGTAAACAGCAATACTGTTCAGCAAAGTAAGAGTTACAAATAAGTCACATGACCGAAATGGTCAGTTGACCCCTTTAGGAGTTATTGCCCTTTATAGTCAATTTTTAACCATTTTTCGTAAATCTTAGTTATCTTTTACAAAAATCTTCTCCTCTGAAACTACTGGGCCAAATTATTCAAACTTGGCCACAATCATTTTTGGAGTATTTAGTTTTAAAAATGTGTCCGGTGACCCGGCCATCAAATCAAAATGGCCGCCACGGCTAAAAATAGAACAAAGGGGGTAAAATGCAGTTTAAAAAGCATTTAAAGCAAATCTGACAATGGATAAAATTGTTTATCAAGTCAAAATCTATCTGCCCTGACAAACACATCACCATCACCAAAACACAATTTTGTCATGAATCCATCTGCTTCCTTTGTTTAATATTCACATAGACCAAGGTGAGCGACACAGCCTCTTTAGAGCATCTAGTTTTTCTTTAAAGACATTTGTTGTTTGTAAGCTAGGGTTTTACATTCTAACTATATTTGTTGTTTGTAAGCTAGGGTTTTACATTCTAACTATATTTGTTGTTTTTAATCTAGAGTTTTACGTTCTAACTATATTTGTTGTTTGTAAGCTAGGGTTTTACATTCTAACTATATTTGTTGTTTGTAAGCTAGGGTTTTTCATTCTAACTATATTTGTTGTTTGTAAGCTAGGGTTTTACATCCTAACTATATTTGCTGTTTGTAAGCTAGGGTTTTACATTCTAACTATATTTGTTGTTTGTAAGCTAGAGTTTTACATTCTAACTATATTCGTTGTTTGTAAGCTAGGGTTTTACATTTCAAATATATTTGTTGTTTGTAAGCTAGGGATTTACATGCTAACTGTCATTTGTTCTGAGTTATCTCATTTCAAAAGGGGATTTAAAAAAAAATATTTATTGTAGTTTCTGACAAAGTATACTTGATGTAAATGTTGTTTTTAAAATTAACTAATCTAAATGTCTAATCTATACCAAATCAAAATTACGAAATACAAATATTACAGAGTAGAACCAGCGACAACCACTGAACTACGGGCTCCTGAATTGGAACACACTCATATACTCATATAGAATTTGCGGGGTTGAACTAGTTTGAACCCCCCTTATCGTACAAGTAATAATACAACATAAGAAAACAACTATGAAAATCAGTTGGTGACAAAAAGCAGAAAACATCAAACGTGACATCTTTTCTATACATATCAAATTATAAACACAGACTGGACGGGGCAGCGTATCTATACATATCCAATTTTAAACACAGACTGAACGTGGTATAGTGTATCTATACATGTCAAATTCTAAACACACAATGGTCATGACAGAGTATCTACACATATCAAATTATAAACACAGACTGGACGGGGCAGCATATTTATACATATCAAATTATAAACACACAATCGTCATGACAGCGTATCAACACATATCAAATTATAAACACAGACTCGACGTGACAGTGTATCTATATATATCAAATTATAAACACAGACTCGACATAACAGCTTATCTATACATATCAAACAAAAACAAAAATAACCGAGCGGAAGGGGCAGCGTATTTATACATCAAATAATAAAGAACGTTCTACATTCTTAGTTTGAAAAGAATAACATTATGAAAATTTGAAAACTGCCGTATCAAATTTGACATGTCGATTTTGTGACGTCATTGTAGTAGACAGTTGCCAAAAGGTGTATTTTTAATTGAAAATCAAGTGACTAGAATAGTATATTTTTGAATTAAAGCAAAACATTTAAATTCAATTCAAGCTTTGCAAAGAACATTTCAAGAATTGATTTGAGACATTTAAAAAGTGTTCATGTCACCTGTTTGGTATCTTTATTTACAAATCCTATACGTGCCATGTCGTGTATTTATAATATTGTTTGCCTCTTACTGTAAAATATCTCATTAACTGTCTTACCTGCAATAAAGGAAATTATCTGAAAAACAATGATTGAAATAAACAGCTCCTTCATAATTATTATCCGAACACTTCCCGTTCTGAAATCTGAGGAGACGTTCCTATCAAATGCTTGCTAAGAGTGTTCTAAACAAATGAACGTTTTATATCTTGTTTAATGTAATTCATTGTAATTAATCATTTTAACGAAATGTAATAAGCGATGCATTTGAAGTTTATATCATTTACTAATTTAAAAGTTGTAAAAATGACAGACTAAATTGATACTTGTTCGTGGTAAACGCAAATTCGTTTTTTCTACTTATAATTAATGCTTTGAAGAAATCAAGTGACAATACTGCCATGTTTCTTGTATCCGACAATAAAACATTCTTTTGTAACAGGTGAAGTATTAATCGTAAGATTAAAAGAAAACATCTGATTATATGTATTTATAGATAAATAAAAATTCAAACCGCGAGCAGCGAGCTATATTACAAATGTTAAGTGACTATATTGAATAAGAAAAAGCTAAATGATTAATATAATGTGATTACATAACAGAAATTATAAACTGTGTTGAAGTTACACGCTTTCACCTCTGATAGGATAATTCTGTATTTTGTTCAATGTGGCAACAGACTGAACCCACAATTTCAAATAAAGCCGTAGTAAAAAAATTCACCGAGTGATTAAATCTGTATCAATGCCCTAAAATATACAACGGACATTTACTCAAGGGAACTGAGTTCAAAATCTTATAATTTGGAAAGCAATAATTGTTCTTTTGTTGAGAAGAACAATTCAGTTTTATACAGGTAACTTGTTCATCACATTTATGACTGAATGGATTGGATCTTGCCACTGAAGTTTTTTTTCGTTTTTTGGACGCTGTTTGCTCCAACTTTCCTTTCGTCACGTAACATTGGTGTATGCAAAAAGAAAAAAAAACAATGTTTGAATGATAGCAACACTTGCTTGAAGGCCATCTAAGCTACATGCTATCAGCATGATCAGTATGGCAACCTGACCATCAAATCTGACTAACTGGAAATTATGTAATTTACTTATTTACACACAGCAAAGTTTAAAGAACTGAAAAATGTCGTATCAACAAACATACGCAGCTAACGTTAACCCTACCACCTATCACCTACAGTGAAATCTCCTAAAAGAATACCTTATTATCAGTCTCAAACATTACCCGAGATAGCGTTACAGTGAAATCTCCTAAAAGAATAACTTATACCCTAGTTTTTGGTAGGGTTCGTGTTGTTTATTCTTTAGTTTTCTATGTTGTGTCATGTGTACTATTGTTGTTCTGTTGTTCTGTTTGTCTTTTTTCATTTTTAGTCATGGCGTTGTCAGTTTGTTTTAGATTTATGAGTTTGACTGTCCCTTTGGTATCTTTCGTCCCTCTTTTATAATCCGTCTCACTCATTACCCAAGATAGCGTTACAGTGAAATTCCCTAACAGAATAACTTATAATCAGACTCAAACTTTACCCGAGATAACTTAACAGTGAAATCTCCTAACAGAATAACTCACAACCAGTCTCACATTTTACCCGAGATAGCGTTACAGTGAAATCGCATAAAAGAATAACTTATAGTCAGTCCCACACTTTACACGAGATAGCGTTACAGTGAAATCTCCTAACAGAACAACTTATAATCAGTCTAACACTTCACCCTAGATAGCGTTACAGTGAAATCTCCTATCAGAATAACTTAAACTTAGTCACACACATCACACTAGATAGCATTACAATGAAATCTCCTATCAGAATAACTTATACTTAGTCACACACATCACCCTTGATAGCATTACAGTGAAATAGCCTAAAACAATTACTAAAAGTCAGTCCCACAATTTACACGAGATAGCGTTACAGTGAAATCTCCTAACAGAACTAGTTATAATCAGTCTAACACTTTACCCGAAATAGCGTTACAGTGAAATCTCCTAACAGAACAACTTATAATCAGTCTAACACTTTACCTGAGATAGCGTTACAGTGAAATCTCCTAAAAGAATAACTTATTGTCAGTCTAACACTTTACCCGAGATAGCGTTAAAGTGAAATCTCCTAACAGAATAACTTATAGTCAGTCCCACACTTTAGCTGCAGCTGTACAACCATGTAAGCGCACAGAAATTCTTAACGCACCGGGTTTAACGGTGGGTCATCATTTTTTGCAAGTTCATTTTTACGAAATGGGAAGGTTGAAATCATCATGTTCTTGCCAAGTGTTTCTTTTTGGCGAGTTTCCCTTATACTATATAGCAATTATACTACTATTACGCTTCCGATTTTCAAACTAAAAAGTCCGAAAGTTATCACAGTAGACATTGTTCAATTGTACATCTCGCAATAGTTCGCAATATGTGTTTGCCAATCTGAATTTAGAGTGTGAAACCGATACATGTAGATTGTAAACGCTGACTTAGTAACTAGGAATGCTACCAACGTGTCACTGTTGGTACAAGCGACCAAAAGCAAGGCCATAACTAAACATTTTAATGATACTAGTAAATAAAACTAATATTTGAATTGTTGTATAATTTCTGAATGTGTTACTTATTTTGTTGTTTGTGTCTAGTATTAGAGCATTTGCATTATTCACGTATCTGGATACGTGCACGGATCGACGTGTACGTATCGGACAGATTTGTTTACAATAATGATTTAACCCCGATCTCAATCAACAAATATGTCCGATACGTATACGTCGATCCGTGTACGTATCCAGATACGTGAATAATGCACATGCTCTATTAGAGGTCGGTCATTTAAAGACGTATCAACTGTATCATATACGTTGACGTATCCGCATCTGCAGATATACCAAAACAGTATATGATCCCGAGCTTTCATTTTATGTACTTTCAATAATGCAAATGGGTGACTGATTGATTTCTAATGCAGAAATTTACAAAACAATAAGGAAATATCGAGTTTTTGTGGAATATGTAACCCTACTTTTAAAGATATTCCGGAAAGTTGGAACAGTTTACAGGCATGATAGGAGTAAATACGGTAACATCGTTTGTTTGTGTATGAACTTGTGCTCACGTAGAACCAAATTGTTAATTGACAAATAGAGTGATACTCAGTACTTTCTATTACCTTTTATGATAAAATCGCAAATGAACAATATTCAAAGTTCCTTACATGTATATAAGTAGTACATTTGATTTTTTTGGGGTGTTTATTCATCTGAGATCTTGAAATATTTTTTAACTAGATTATTAAAAGATTGTGTACGATATTCGTGTACCTGCCCTACATTGGCTCCTTGTTAAGGGCATGTAAAAGTAGTTGATATAACCCCCCTTTTTTTTTACAAAACACCACTATCACAAATATTGAAAGTGTATGTTTGATTGTTTCGAAGAGATTCCAATTAGTTTTTTTTAAATGAAGTATGGTCTTATTAATAAGCTCGGGATCACATAATAGTTCTTGATATATCTGCAGATGCGGATACGTCAACGGATACGATACGGTTGATACGTTTGTAAATGACCGACCTCTACTAGGTTATAGTAGCATGGAAGGTCAGGGGTGTCATGTCTTCTTCTTTTTGTTTTAGTAAACTGTAATAGGACATTGTGTGTTATATCTGAATAGAAAACAGGTACAATTATATAAGTAAAGCTGATGCATAACCCATACGGTATAATACAAATCATAGTAAGAATGGCATTCCAATGTTATACATATTAACTTCACCTCAGATTTTCGTCAATGAAATATGTGATAATAATTCAGATAATGGATGGTACTAAACCAAAACAAACGAATCATATGGATCAATGTTTATTTTATGTTTACTTACCATCTAATGAATCTTACTTACTTTCTTAATCCTCTTCACGTTCCTGAACACATAAGGCATCAACAATGAATCTAATTAATCTATTTAACGTTATAAGAATGAAATAAATACACCGTTTAATTTAAATCCATACTACCGTACACGTACTCATGGTAATTGTATAATTACAGGGGACTTAAGGGGGCTGGAGGGTTTAAATCCATTTTTTGCCCTAAATATACGATTTCGCTATATTTTTCTATAAATGAACTTTTTTGTTAAATGATAAACTTGTCGATCCTTTAAATAAACTTATTCTAAAAGGTCACCAATTCAACACTCTAATAAGATCATTAAATATTATTTTTATATTAAGTCTTATGTAGACAAAACGCGCGTTTGGCTTATTAAATTATAATCCTAGTACCTTTGATAACTATTTACACCACTGGGTCGATGCCACTGCTGGTAGCCCAGTAGTCAGCACTTTGGTGTTGACATGAATATCATATAAATGGTCATTTTTATAAATTTTCTGTTTACAAAACTTAAAAACTAAGGTTGCTCTTACTCCTGGAATAGATTACCATTAATAGCCGTATTTAGCACAACTTTTTAGAATTATGGGTGCTGAATGCTCTTCCACTTTGTACTTGTTTGGCTTTATAACTATTTTGATCAGAGCGTCACTGATGAGTCTTATGTAGACGAAACGCGCGTCTGGCGTATTAAATTGTAATTCTAGTACCTTTGATAACTATTTATTGGTATAAATATTGATTGTTATTAGTAAATTGAAACCAATTTAAATATTACTTGTATTTTATATGCATATACACATTCATAGATCTACAATCTCTCGATACCTGCATCTTGGCATTGTACAAGGTTATGTTTTTCTGACTGTTTATGACGTCTTTACTAGTTTTTGTTAGTTGTTAGTGGCTTTGAACTAGCTGTCAGTTAACTGCGAGTAATTTCAGATTTATACCTATTGTCTTTTTGTTGTTTCGATGTACAAGTACCCGTCCTCGTTCACTTGTATTTTTATCCATCTGTTGGGTTAAGCCTTTTTTCAAATTAATTTTGATAGTTCGTTCCTATGTTGTACTGTTACACTACTGTCCCAGGTTATGATGAAGGTTGATATCCCCCTAACATGTTTAACCCCGTCACATTTTCTATGTTTGTGCTGGTCCAAAATCAGGAGATTGTTATTCAGTGGTTGTCGTTTGTTTATTTAATACATAATTGCTTTCGTTCATTTTCTGTAAATAAATAAGGCTGTAAGTTTTCTCGTTTGAATTGTTTTACATTTTTATTTCGTGGTCTTTTATGGCTGACTCTGCCGTCTTGGCGTTTGGCTTTGCTAATTGTTGAAGGCCATACGGTGAGTTATAATTGTTAATTTGTGTGTCATTTTGGTCTCTTGTGAAGAGTTATCTCATTGGCAATCATACCACAACTTATTTTTTTTATATTTATCATACAGTATTACTTAATAGAAAATACAATAAAAATAATGGGTTCACCGTTCATTTAAGCTCACAATCTGCCTTAAATAGAAACATTCATTTTGTTAAGGTACTTTTTTCTGTTGAACTAATAGAAGAAATGCAGGTAATATCGAAATAAAAAAGAACTAAATTACAGAAATAGCTTAAATTTTACAATTGTTTAGATACAGCTTATTTGAAAAAAATAATAAAAAATATAGGCTACCAATGATTTTAAAAAGATAGTTTCAATGTTAATGCAAGAACATAGATATTTTACATCTTTTAACCTCGGTCACACCTTAACGGATATCTCGAACTGATGCCGAACGGATAACTTTTTATCAATCAGTTCATGTCCGTTAGACGTCCGTTATTATCCGTTAGACGTCCATCAATATCCGTTTCATGTCCGTTTCGCGTACGTTTTATCCGTCGACGTCCGTTTTGTGCGTTGGCAAATTTTGAGCATGTTCGAAGCTTTGAACGGACGTCCAACGGATGATGTGTCCGTTGAACGCCCCGGTAGGAATCCGTTTTGTACGGTACTCGTCCGTTTAGTTTCCGTTTTGTATCTGTAACTTCATCCGTTGGAGGTCTGGTAGACAAATTCACCAACGGACGTCTACCAGCTGTTTGATAGATAAAACAAATGTTGAACGAATGTGGAACGAACTTCTACCGGACGTATAACGGATAAAACAGATGATGAACTGATCTGAAACGGATAAATGCCATTTGAAAATTTGGCGTCAGAAATGCCAATTATTGGTATGTCAGATTTCTCGAGTTTCATGAATTCCTTTTATTCACAATCGATCTTATAGTAAGGGCACGTCTCACTATCAAGCAGTTCTTATTTAGAAACTTTTGGCGTTTCCCTCAGTTTTAGTTGGTTACCGCGATTTTGTGTGTTTTGTCCATCGATTTACGAGTTTTGAACAGCGGTATACTAATGTTACCTTTATTTGAATATTTATGCGATTTATATGTATTATTATTGTTGCCTTTTTTTCTGTATATCTTGTTCCTCCGTTTTATCCGATACGCCTCCGATGGGTGTCCGTTTATGCGATACTCGTCCGTTGGATGTACGTTCGACATCCATTTTGTCCGGTACGTTTCCGTTTCTCGTACGTTGCATATATGTTGAGTGTCCGTTATGCATTCGTTACGTGCCCTTTTTATTTGGTCAGTACATCAACGGACTCTCAACGGATAACATTTTGTCAACGGACAACTTTTATTTTCAACCGTTAGACGTCCGTTCGTGCTATCAGATACGGTGTGACCGAGGCTTAAAAAGGGAGATAGTTTGGAGCTTTTTCAAACATAATATAAACATTGTAAAAGTCGTCTGAGGCCAAAACGAATTGGTGTTTTGGGTTGAATTTTGTACCATATCATAACGCAATAACTAATAGACTAACTTAACTACGTACGTAATCCTCTTCATTCCTTGTGGAACATAGAGCTGCCACAGTCGCTTTCCACTATACTCTATTTTGAACTATTTTTTTTGTTCGCTCCATGGATATCCAATCTCCTCCAGCTCCTTGTACCTTGATCTTCTTCAGCTGTAAAATGGTCTCCCGGTCTCGTATGTCATTGGGGGTTACATTCTAATGCCTGTCTAGTGATGGTACCTACAGGTTTTCTCAAAGTGTGCCCAATCAATTGCCATGTTCTTCTTTTTAGCTGCTTGATTGCTAGTTCCTGGTTGGTTCCTTCCCAGAAGCATTTGTTACTAATTGTTTCTGGCCACCAAAACTTACAAATTTTGCGCTGGCATTTGTTGATAAAAACGTGGTTTTGATGTTGTACCACTGCTATAAGTCTCCAGGTTTCTGCTCCATAAAAAAGGACTGATTTTAAATTGGTGTTCGGATTTTGGTGTTTTCTGTAAATGCTGTAGATATCCAAACAGACTTCAGATAGAAAATGCTTGTCGAGCTTTACTTATTCTTGTCCTGATGTCTGCATCTTTCTCACTTGTTCTATTCATGATGCTTCGTAAATAAGTAAGTTGGTCTACCTCTTTAATATCTTCTCCTTCAATTGACACTGTTCCTCTTCTATATGGTTTTTACTTACATAATTTTTGTCTTCTTAATGTTGATTTTAGACCTTGTGTTTTCCGGTTTCATGGAGTTTGCTGGTTTAGTCTCCCACGTCATTTAAAAAGATCTTCTGCAAAATAGGTGTTATAAATAAAATTTGTTTCAATTTTAGATGATAATTTTGTACATTCGAGCCTGCTTAAATGCTAAGGTATAGGTAAAGACATCTATACTACAAAAAGTAGTGATTACAAAAAAGACTTATATTTGTATTTGGACATCATTTGATGTATACACAGTAAAGGGACAAATAACATGTATATAACCAAAACAAACACCGGTAGATAACATTCTATGCTATGAAAGTAGTGGTGGTTAAGTTTGAAATAGACTCTAACCCGCATCGTGTAATTAACTATGGAGACAAACTATCATAAGGTTAATGAATACCAAAAGCTGCTAAACGATCTCGTTGGTATTTTTTTATTATAATATTTCCTAAAAAAAATCATCGGAAGGTATCCAGACTTTGTTGATAAATATTCCGTATCAATTTCACAAAGAATACAGAATGGTCTTGGTGTATATATTCTTCGTATTGATGTTGTTTATCATCTAAACAACGTGTTATATTGTTTTTTTCATTTGTCTTTGTTCTATTATTATTATTCCTTTTACTGTTTGGATTGCTTCGTGATATCCATTTGACGTGGCTCGCTACTTATTCATCCCGTCAAAGTGTTTGTATTATCTTTCATTTTTACTGGTGTGTTCTGTATTTGTGACTTTTGTGTTTCTTTGGTTCTTATAACGTGACTCTGTAATTTAAAAGATCCCGTCATTATGTTATTCTTCTATTAAATGACATTATGTTATAGTTCGATTATAAATTAGAAAATAACGACAACATTATTTTAATCGAGTAGTGGTATTAACCATTTTTGTATTCTTAGAAATTCTACAGATTTTAAATCTCGGTCTATATATGAAATTAATTCTAACAAACTTTTGAATTTTAAACACTGTATCCAACATTTCCCATATGAAATTATAAAATTGTTTAATTGCTAATTACATTATCAGTCTGGATCGTGATGTTTTAGACCGCAAGTTTTAGGTTGTAGTCAGCACCAAAAGAGAGTGGGTTGTTTCCCTATCCTCAAAAACGAGATGGATTAATGAAACGAGTGCTAACAAATGGGGCTAGTTCTAACCGGAAGCTGTCATCATAATACAAACAAGAAGTAATTGTAACAGGATGCTGTTACTAAGTCTCACAAACAAAGCTCCCATAACTCGCCATTCATATGGTCCCATATTCATTTGATTTGTTTTATTGTCCCATATTCATTTGATTTTTTTTATTGTCCCATACAAGAATACATACGGTTTAGGGGTGGGGATGTTGACAATTAACAAGTTTTCAAACAAAAGAGTGTGGGGAACCCCCCAGAGACTTCCCTTTAATTTCATTTGATTAGTTTTATTGTCTCATACAAGAATATATATGGTTTAGGGGTGGGGATGTTGACCGTTTAAAAGTTTTCAAAGTGGGGTGACGCCCTTGGGAAGAAGAATAATAAAAATAATAAGGACTGAGCAAAAACAATAAGTCTCCAAACTTTGTTTGGGAGACTTAAAAATGTCAAGTAATTATATATACTGAGTGCCTATGAAAACGGAACACTTTTGTTTTTCAAAAAAATCTTATAATTTTTATTTTATTTATATTAGAACTTTGTATAGTTGGTTGAAAATGACTTTTAAGACAATTGTCCACAATTTTACGGTTGAGTAATTTTTGGAACAAATGCGAAGTAAGGGTTATTTTGAACGGACATAAACCGAGTTCACCACTTTTCAACATACCCACCATTTTCACGATTTTGTCATTTAAAGCTTGGCTAATGTCATGAATTTTCCCGCCCTTATTGTTAACAAACTGCAATAAACATCTGAGTAAATGTCAGGACTTTCTGACAACCAGCGACATGCAGTTTTGGGCATGATCCAATGAAGCCTTTCACAGTATACAATTACGAGAAGACTGAAGTTGTAGCCTCTACAATAACCCAAATCCAAGGAGATAGTCAAAAGAAACCGGAGCGACTAGAGGGATAGTCAAAAGAGGCCGGAAATAACAATAGAAAGAGGCGCGAGGTACAATTGAGTTGGTCAAAAGATGCTGAGGGTAACAAGAGAATAGTCGAATAAGGCGCAATGTACCAAGGGGATAGTCAAACGAGAGGGAGGTACCAAGGGCATAGTTAAAATAGGCGCGAGGTGCCGAAGGGATAGTTAATTGTGACAAGGTGATGATGGTTGTATTCCTATTTTGACAGTTTTATCTATTGTGTCTGTTTGTTCTCACATCGTTATAAATACAATGGAATGTGATGCGACTGTTATACAAGTGAGAGGTTTAGCGCTATAAAGCAGGTTTAAACCACCATTTTCATTTAATTAATTTAATACCAGAGGGAGAAGCAACAGAAGAATGAACATTGTTTGGTAGAGGACATTTTAAGAAAAATATTAGATTGAACCTGGTTTTGTGGCTAGCCAAACCTCGCGCTTTTATTGCAGTGTTAAATATAACGCTAAAAGGACAACATTACATGAGAGGACTACAGTATAAATAAATGAAAACAAAACACATAAAGGACAGAGAAACACACAAATAAAGAAAACAATAGTATTTCGACCTGCTAATAGGTATCTGATTAAATATGATTATAAAATAATAATAATAAAACAGACAAAATTAAATTCATAAATAAAATCTGAATAGCATTTAGTTCTGGACAAAGGGACTAAGGATCACTTAATTTGAGAAATCTTTTAGGTAATGAGAAACTAATAAAGGACTTTGATTTACTAATTTTTGTAAATGTCTTAAACTTTGGTTAGCTCTTAAATGATGTTTGAAGTTTGAATGTTTAAATATTTCAACCACATGAATCATCGACGAAACGTTAATTAAATGATAAAATACGCATATTGGGCAATAACATTCTCTACCGTTATTGTTATTACTACCAAATGTGCTTATACTTTGTCTGGTGGACTCCTTGATTTACACCAATCCAGTAGACAGTAATGGCATGCACATACGAATATTGTAAGATTGCAACGTGCTGCTTTAGAACTCTGGAAATCGTTCACATTAAAGGTACGAATCTTTCTGTACCAATAATAAAGAAATAAATGAGTAAACCTTATGTTTGTCGTTTGGATTTGGCTTAACTTTAGGTCCCTTTTTATTTTAACAACCTCAACGTTTTTTAAGTATAACATCCCGATACAAAAAGAACTTAAAACCAAAGATTACACTGATGCTAATTTGACCCTTTTGTCCATAATTTTGAATTTTGTTCTTACCTTGTTGTTAGATATATTAATCCATATAGTATTTAAGATCTAATACGGCCGGGTCTAACATTTTCAAGAGATATCATAAGTTCATTGTAACTTGATAAAGAGATATGTAAAGTGATGTGTATTTGTATTCTATTTATTTAGTAAAAGTGTATATATATATTTAATGTTTTTTTATAACTTCACTGACAGGTTGTCACCTTCATTTCTCTTACTCTTAACATGATAAGGTGTGAATGAGGTTAAACAAGGCAATTTGTTTAATAGAATTAGGTATTGTCACACTTGTTATGTTTGATGATTTATGGCCTGAAATCTGACTTAAATGTAAAAGATATAGTAACTAGAGAAAGTTAATGAAACTTGAAAGGGCATTGACTGTCAAATTCATAATCACAAACTTTGAGATAGGATTAGGGTTATTACATTACTAAAGTATCAATGTAAGCCTTTTGGGATATCGGTTCTGACACAGATTTTGTGTTCATACGCTTGATTTTCTGATTTTTATCCCGTCACTTTCAGATGACCTATAACGATAACATCAAAAGTTTTACTTGTTATATTTCTTTATCTAGACATGGATGTGATCTGTTGTAGTTGTACCTACTTTGAGTATCATTTGCCATCTGTAGTCTATCATTATCACTTTTTATTTCATAAAGAAAATCCTTTGGTGACGAGCCTTAATAAGAGTCATGGCAAAATAATGAACTAAGCGCACATATAGCATAACGCAACCAACAACCTTCACTGAATAACAGAATTTTAACGGAATGTACATGAATAGAATTTCGGGTTAAATATGCATGTATGTGGGTGTTCAAACTCCCATTTGATTATTTGATTTGAGCGTCATTGATTAGTCTTTTGTAGTCTAAACACGCGTCTGGTGTACAAATTTTACTCCTGGTATCTATGATAAGTTTATCTACATTGAACAATGGTATTACAACACAACATAAAACAAATTGTTTTTTGTAATTGGAAATCGTATAAGTCATCAAATTGGTGTGGACAAAAAAAAACCACACCAAAAAACACAGAGTAGTACACTTAATGAACCGATCTAAAAGTAACATATAGTACTGAAAGCTAATTCAATTTTTACGGACACCATCACGGGTCGGTTGACCTTCACAGAATGTTTCCTTCACAGCCGATTGCAAATATTATCCCTTCATTTGAGTATGACCTAAAAGATGCTTGTAAACTTGTTTTGTATCATCCTTTAATATCTATTCATGCTTGTAAACTGCTTTCGGATCATCCTCCAATATCTATTCATGCTTGAAAAACTATAAGGGAGGTTTTGCTAGCCACAAAACAAGGTTCAACTCACCATTTATTTCTTAAAATATCCTGTACCAAGTCAGAAAAATGGCAATTTTTATCTTATAGTTAGTTTCTATGTATGTTGCATTGACGTTTGTTTTTTTTATGCACTTTAGTATTTCTGTTGTTGTGTTGTTTTCCTCTTATATGTAATGTGTTTCCTTTAGTTTTAGTTTGTTACCCGGATTTGTTTTATCTCAATTGATTTATAACTTTCGAATAGCGGTATACTACTGTTGCCTTAATTCAAATCATGCTCCAATATCTATTCATGCTTGTAAAACTGTATCAGATCATCCTCCAAAATCTATTCATGCTTGTCAAACTGTTTCAGATCATCCTCCAATATATTTTCATGCTTGTAAAACTGTTTAAGATCATCCTCCAATATATATTTATGCTTGTAAAACTGTGTCAGATCATCCTCCAATATATATTCATACTTGGAAAACTGTGTCAGATCATCTCTCAATATCTATTCATGCTTGTAAAACTGTTTCAGATCATCCTTCATTATCAATTCATGCTTGTAAAACTGTGTCAAATCATCCTCCAATATCTATTCATGCTTGTAAAACTGTGTCAGATCAGCCTCCAATATCTAGTCATGCTTGAAAGACTGTGTCAGATCATCATCCGCCAATATATATTCATTCTTGTAAAACTGCGTCAGATCATTTTCCAATATCTATTCATGCTTGTAAAACTGTGTGAGATCATCCTCCAATATCTATTCATGCTTGGCTTGTAAACCTGTGTCAGGTCATCCTCCAATATCTATTCATGCTTGTAGAACTGTGTAAGATCAGCTCCAATATATATTCATGCTAGTAAAACTGTTTCAGATCATCCTCCAAAATCTATTCATGCTTGTCAAACTGTTTCAGATCATCCTCCAATATCTTTTAATGTTGTAAAACTGTTTTAGATCATCCTCCAATATATATTTATGCTTGTAAAACTGTATCAGATCATCCTCCAATATATATTCATGCTTGTAAAACTGTGTCCGATCATCTTTCAATATCTATTCATGCTTGTAAAACTGTTTCAGATCATCCTTCATTATCAATTCATGCTTGTAAAACTGTGTCAAATCATCCTCCAATATCTATTCATGCTTGTAAAACTGTGTCAGATCAGCCTCCAATATCTAGTCATGCTTGAAAGACTGTGTCAGATCATCATCCGCCAATATATATTCATGCTTGTAAAACTGTGTCAGACCATTTTCCAATATCTATTCATGCTTGTAAAACTGTGTGAGATCATCCTCCAATATCTATTCATGCTTGGCTTGTAAACCTGTGTCAGGTTATCCTCCAATATCTATTCATGCTTGTAGAACTGTGTAAGATCAGCTCCAATATATATTCATGCTAGTAAAACTGTTTCAGATCATCGTCCAATATCTATGCATGCTAGTAAAACTGTGTCAGATCATCCTCCAATATATATTTATGCTTGTAAAATTGTGTCAGATCCTCCTCCAATATATATTCATGCTTGTAAAACTGTTTCAGATCATCTTCCAATATCAATTCATGCTTGTAAAACTGTGTCAGATCATCCGTCAATATTTATTCATGTTTGTAAATCTATCAACTTCTTCCCAAACCTCAAATATGGTTGGACATGTCCAGAATATGTGTTCTATTGTTTCTATCGAGTTCGTACAGAACATACATTTATTGTTTTGTATAAGTTTAGTTTTGTAGAAAAAAAATTTTGTCCCCATATTCTATAATTGATTATTTAGTTATGTAAATTGGCAGTCTATATACTAAGGATTAGATTAAGGACTACTTTTCCTGTGATGAGATATTGTTTATTTTTATCTTTTAAAACATTTTACCTGTCTTTTGATCATTTGCAGATTTTAAAAATATTGCAATAGTAGTTGGAATAATTGTCCCACAAAGCTTTAAAAGCAACAACAAAAAAAAAAAAAAAGAAAAAAAGGCTAGTCTGATCTGTTTTATAGGTTTTGCTTTAATCAAAGTATAACCTTATACCTTTTTGATCTAGTTCTCTAAAGATATTATACAATTAAGTTGTCCAGCCTTTAGTTTTGTATGTTGTGGCTTGTGTATTATTTAAAATTGTTTGTCTTTTTTCAACTATTAGCCCCGGCGTTGTCAGTTGATTTCAATGATTTTTATTGTCCCTCTCATATCCTTTCCCCTCTTTTAATTTGAGAATTTTCTTCATATCCAGAATTTTTTTCTCCCGCTTTTGGATAACTAAGTTTTCGGTAAAAAGTAAATTAAAAAAATACTCATCTCCCTAAAAAATTCAAAATGAAAGTCCCCAATCAAATGGAAAAACCAAACGTAACACATCTAGCGAATGTATAACAACTGACTGATATTCGTGTCTTGGCACAGACATTTCTCTAAGTATAAAATGGTGGATTAGCTAAACCTCTTACATGTATGACAGTCGAATATCATCAATTATACTGACAACGTTGTGTTAAAGGTCTTGTTTTGCTCTAAATGACGATCTGCTGTCGCAATGACAGTCTGATTATTATTAAATTCCTAAATTGTTTCACCGATTTTGTCGTAAAATTTTGAGGTATCAATATTTGGACCATAAAATGTAATTAAAGTTACATTGTCATCTTTATTTGTAATACATTGTATTTATATTAATTCTAAGAAATTGCCATTTCGATCCTTTTTTACTTTAAACAAACTTAAATTCAAAAGTATCATCAATAAAATTGCCACTCCTGTTTCAAGGGAAAAGAAAGTAAAGTCACATTCCTGACCCTACTGATTCTTAATAAATTGCTCGTCTCAGTATCTGAACTTTATTTCAACTTATGAGTTTGAATGTTCCTATGGTATCTTTCAACTCTCTTTTTGAGTGTGTACACTTGATTTCAGATTATCTTAAAGTGTTTATTCGTGCATGTAAAATTAGTGTATCATATAAGCAACACGACGGGTACCACATGTGGAGCAGGATCTGCTTACCCTTCCAGAGCACCTGAGATCACCCCCAGGTTTTGGTGGGGTTCGTGTTGCTTAGTCATTAGATTTATATGTTGTGTCTTCTATACTATTATTTGTCTGTTTGTCTTTTTATTTTTAACGATGGCGTTGTCAGTTTATTTTCAATCTATGATTTTGACTGTCCCTCTGGTAACTGTCGTCCCTCTTTTGTTGTAGAACATCCTTTCATCTTTTATTTTGTCGTCAGACTTTTGCACATAATTCTAAATATTTCATCATATTTGTCAACTATAAACTTAAGCGTAAATTTGAACAGAGACATAATATACAATCAGACTTGTCATGACCTAATCTGACTGAAGACATTGAGTTTTTACCTGTGTTATCTCATTCATCTTATCAACCATGAAACATAGATTTTAATCTTGAATGTAGAGTATGGCGACAAATTTTACTTTTGAATTAGCCCAATCACAAGAAAAAACAAAAAGGTCGTTCTCCACACCATGTGAGAGTTTTTTCTAACTATATGAGCCAATAAATCGCAACACAAAATAAAATACAATATGTATATGTCGTGTACCACTTGCAATTTTGTACATGTTATAACCTGTATAAAATTTCAACTTTACACGACGTATACACATACTGGTAAATAAATAGGTTATTACTTTTTATGACTGTCATACCTATCATTCGTATACAGCTGTTGTCTAATTAGATAATGTGAAAAATATTCCATGATACTATTTGCTCTTCTAAAACAATGGCATAACTAATACATGTTCACATGACTAAGAGATATTTATTCATAGCTCCCTCATGAAGTTCTTTAAACGCATTTTTAAATTGCTTCAATTCTTTCAGCAATAAAATGTCAGAACTTGTACTAGTAGTAGTATAGTTGTTTTAAATTTCTAAATCTTCATCGCGGGACTAATGAGCTACAACCGCAATCTGCTTGAGTTGTATTGATGGGATAGTAGACTTTTGCAAGTTTGTCGACAGATTGACAAAATGATAGAAATATACAAAACCAACGGCAGCTTGAAGCTACCAATTTTGAATTGTTTACCTATAATATCTGTTTTTTGTGTTCACACATGGTTATCATTATAATGGAATTTAATGTGGTTGTCATACAAGTCAGAGGTTTAGCTAGCTATAAAGCCAACAGTTTTTATCCATTCGTTTAATGTGTTTGAGCTTTTGATTTTGCCATTTGATTATGGACGTTTTGAATTGTCGCTAATCCTCGTACATATTCATGTAATGCTCAATCAATTATCATTTCCATTGTTCCTTTATAATGTAGCAATATTATGTTTTCGAAACTAATAATTTGATTTCCGAAAATATGCCAGATACAAAAATAGTTTGCAGTGTTCAAATCACAATTATCATTTAAGAAGATACAAATCAAAGTACCAACAAACTATGAATCTCCAGTCATGTGAATGTTCACCGAATCAAATTCTTATTTTTCTGAGAGGATACAATTCGACAATTCACAAATAAGACGATCTGTATATATGTAGGACTCTAAAGTGCGATGGGGACGCTAAAGTACGATGGTCCCGCTAAAGTGCGATGGTCTACGCTAAAGTACGATGCCTACACACGTTAAAGTGCGATGGTCCGCGAAAGTATAGACGTAATAAACGTACTATGGATTATGACATGAACAGTCTTTTATACAGTCTTTTATACAAACAAAAAATGAGCATGCCGAAAGATAAATGTAGAATATTTGATTAACAACTTTAAAGCAAATGTCCATGACTAACTCACATTAAACATGATAACTGTATTTTGTCGGCTTAAAATGTGGGTTTTTTTCGGTGCTAGAAGAAGGACTTTTGTCCTGCAGTCGACCATCTTACTATACATATACAAAAGTATACGCATAAATATCCTTTATCCTTTTTCTATTTGAATCTAACGGATACATTGAAATCATTGTTTTTGTTGCAGTTTACTTTGCCGTCCCCGTTCAAATATTGATTTTAATGAAAAGTAAAGTCGGTAAAATAAAGGTACGTTACGTTTCCATGCGTAAATCATAAATTGTCTGCTAAAAAATTAGAACGAATTTTGTATTTGTAATTTACAATGTCGACTTTGAGAGGAGATGTTCACATTAGTGATAGACTGTGTGAACGGCAAGCTACACCAATTATCCAACTATGTGATACCGGCCTGAATTAAAAAAAAACATATACAGGATATATAGATTTTTGTCACACCTAAATTACCATTTTAGCAATTACAGTTGGGTGCAGACCAAGCATTACATGTAAACGGGCCTTAAAAGTTAACGCGGCGTTTACTCGCGTGCACTTCATGTAAACGCCGCGTTAACTCTGCGTTAACTCCGAAATTTTAGTAGACATAAATAGTAAACGGGCGTTTACTTTCGCGTTTACCTCCGCGTTAACGCAAAAACCGCGCGTCTTCTAATTTTGTAAAGAGTAAACGGGCGTTTACTTCGTGTTAACGCGAAAAAGGCGTGTCTTCCAATTTTGTATAATAAAGTAAACGCCCGTTTACTGTTTGTAGTAAACAGTGAAATCTGAAGTAAACGGCCGTTTACTACTGACTAAACGGACACAGAGTAAACGCGCGTTTACTCGAGTAGACATTAGAAATTTCCATTTTGACCGCGTTAACGTAAATGAAGTAAACGGGCGTTTACTAGTAAACGCGAAATTTAAAGTTAACTAACGAAATATGTGCACGCCGCGTTAACTTGCGTTTACTTTATGTAATGCTTGGTCTGCACCCAACTGTATTACGTGGTCGTTCTTCTTAATTTAAAACAATGATCACTTAAGACTAATTATAAAGCCTATCAAAAATGTCATAAAACCTTGTACTAGCTTTCGCAAGAAAACTATTTTTTAAATCCGTGTTCTATAATACTTTATGCCCTTTAACATTACCCTTTTAGTCCATCGCACTTTAGCGTGATAAACCATCGTACTTTAGCGAACAAACAGGCATCGCACTTTAGCGTGATACACCATCGTACTTTAGCGTAGACCATCGCACTTTAGCGTGACCATCGCACTTTAGAGTACCATCGCACTTTATATATATAGAACCGAGAACGAGAAATGAGACGCACAAATGAACCATATCAACAAACTACAACCATTGAACATCAGGTTCCTGATTAACATGTAATTAGGAGGTGGACAAGGGAAAAATAATTATTGTATTTAATCTATTCTACCACACTCTCTCCCCCTTAATTGGATGTAAATACATTAGAGCCTCGCATCTCATCTAAAAGAGCATCCCATGCATGATTAAAGTAAAAAACAATATATTTGAAGATGTTATAGCATTGGAAAAAGGTCTCGTACAAATCTTTTATTCCGGTACGCCATTTGCAATTGTAAGTGTTTAGGTAAATCAATGTTCCAGGTGCCAGAAACATGTTTAACCTCGCCAAATTTTTTGATGTGACAGTCCTACGTTAGGAGCCTATATCTTAATGCAGCACCTGCACACGGGGTATATATCTCCCAATTGATACGATATTCCCGTGCCTGCATTTCTTGATATAGGGTTGCTGCTCACAAGGAAGCTATTAAACCAAGAGTTCCAAATGGTGAAGTTGAAATCATCCCTTCGTAAATTTGACGGACGCCATCACGAGCTGGTTGACCGTTATGGAATAACCGTTTCACAAATGATATCGGATATGTTCCTTGCGTCGTAACTACAATCTCCTTCCTTTTCATGAATGTGACCTACCGAATAAGACTATTTACCGGATTTTTTTTATCACATTAGCAACACGACGGGTGCCACATGTGGAGCAGGATCCGCCTCCCCTTCCGGAGCACCTGAGGTAACCCCTAGTTTTTGGTGGGATTTTTGTTGTTTATTCTTTAGTTTTCTATGTTGTGTCAGGTGTACTATTGTTTGTCTGTTTGTCGTTTTCATTTTTAGCCATGGCGTTGTCAGTTTATTTTAGATTTATGAGTTTGACTGTCCCTTTGGTATCTTTCGTCCCTCCTTTAGTTATATGGGGTTTTTGTAGGCTGTTTGTTATAAATAAGTAGTTATTTCATTCGTTTGAAGTGTTTTACATTTTTATACCGGGGACTTTCAAGCCGAATATGCGGTATGTGTTTTACTCATTGTTGGTGGATAGTTATCTCATTTGTAATTAAACCACATCTTCTTATCTTATATAGACGATTTAATGTCACCCTGAGGCATTTAATTATGCAAAAAATATACAGAAACATAATAGCTAATTAGCATATGCCTGTTCATCACATGTAAATTACGTTGTGTTTAATGATAACATTGTATTTTACACTTAAATCTTGTAAATAATAATATTTGTGTATATAGGATATTTAAAAAATGAAGAGATTCACGTTAATAATTGCTGTGCTTATTTCTCAAGTATGTGAGTATATTTCAAATATTCTTTTTTTGTGACGGTTAAAAAGAAATTTCTGTTGATATGTATTGTCGGAATGGTTTCACGCATTCCTATTCAATTTCAGTTCTTTATTATATACGTCTGACTCATGTTTTCACGATATGTTGCTTTGGTTGTCATGAAATGTTGCTTTGGTTTTCATACAATGTTGGTTCGTTTGGTTTGGTTTCGTGACAATGATATTTTGTATTTGTCTTAATGGTTTTCGTCTTCCTGTATTTTTTAGGTATGGTTCCTCGTGTACAAACTGCAATTTTTGAAATATTAAAATGGGTTTAACAACTCGTGTTAATAATATGTTAATATAAATAAACGACATAAAAAGTAAGGTTACGTGCATGCTTCATCTTATTGACAGAGTGCGGCAAAGTTAGTACTTGTATTGCACATATCCTCATTCGATAACACACAAACAATATTTAGGTCGTTCCAAAAAATACATGTGGTATGGAAGAAAGTTAAAAAATCAATCTTTTTCCACAAAGAAACGAGATCTACAGTAGTAATGTCGCACCTAATTTATTGTCTTAACTTTTGTAAAGGGTAAGAAATTATATAACCGTACCACAAAGGTAACATCATGTTTAAAATCAGACTCGGACTTCTCTTGAACTGAATTTTAATATGCGTATTGTTATGCGTTTACTTTTCTGCATTGGCTAGAGGTATAGGGAGAGGGTTGAGAACTCATAAACATGTTTAACCCCGCCACGTTATTGCGCCTGTCCCAAGTCAGGAGCCTCTGGCCTTTGTTAGTCTTGTATTATTTTTAATTTTAGTTTCTTTTGTACAATTTGGAGTGTAGTATGGCGTTCATTATCACTGAACTAGTATATATATTTATTTAGGGTCCGGCTGAAGCACAGCCTCCGGGTGCGGGAATTTCTCGCTGCATTGAAGACCTGTTGGTGACCTTCTGCTGTTGGCTTCTCTATGGTCGGGTTTTTGTCTCTGTGACACATTCCCAATTTTCATTCTCAATTTTATCTTATTTTTCTACGAAAGCTTACCAATCATTGAATAGACAAAATACCCTTTCACAGTTTGAACCATCCCGGTGGTTTCGTGGTAATATGATAGAATTTTTCGCTGCATTGAAGACATGTTGGTGACCTTCTGCTGTTGTCTTCTCTATTGGTCGGGTTGTTGTTTATTTGACACATTCCCCATTTCCATTCTCAATTTTATCTTATTTTTCTACGAAAGCGTACCAATCATTGAATAGACAAAATACCCTTTCACAGTTTGAACCATCCCTTCGTTCTCATGGTAATATGATAGAGTGCAGGTTGTCAGGAGCTCGAAACACAACCTTTTCAAACCAGACTTGGAAATAGACATTTTCTACAACAGTGATAATTTATTTGCAAGAGCAAAAACCAGGGCTAAGTGCTAGAATATTGTGCCTGGGAATGAATTCATGACTACCAGCGTATACAAACCTTGTCAAGTAACACTTTAAAAATTTGGCTTAGCCTGTCGGTCTAATACACATCACCACTGGATGTTATAAAAAGTCATCCGTCATCATCATCTGTCAGATGATTTCAGATATGTTCTAATCGTCGAAGCCATAATAATTTCTTCTTTACCCAAATAAACTTATCTGTGGACTTGTATTTATACGTCGCGACACGACCGGTTCCAAATGTGAAGCAATTTGAAGAAGTGGTCTGAGTGCCAATGAGACAACTCTCCGTCCAAGTCACGAGTAGTATAATGCAAACTCTTGTAAGTCAAAGTACGGCCTTAAACACGGAGCCTTGACTCACACCGAACAGCAAACTAGTTAGAGCCCACAACGACTAGTGCAAACCATTCAAAATGAAAAATTACCGGGTTTATCTATATAAAAAACAAGAAACACTAATGAACCACATAAACAAACGATAATCACACTTGACTTATAAATTGAATTACTCTTTGACATCGATTTTTTAAAACTGAAAGTAGCAAATTATTTACCTTTTTACGAACAAAAGTAATTAGAAAAAAAACCCATTATGAACCAGTATGAAGAAACCTATCAGTGAACGCCAATAGTAACTATGATTAAAACCTGAAGTTGCTTCTCATATTCAACTTAGAAAATTGACCTTTCTCTGATGTTGATGACACATCACGAATATGCTTTGTTTGAAGTGTGAATAGGGCTTTACAATTTCTCCTTAATCAGTCTTCTTTAATGATTTCTTTACGTTTTAACGTTCTGTGGAAAATAGTTCTTGGTATTAAAGATTTTTTTTTCAAAACCGAGATTACATAAAATAATAATTATAGTTGAAAATGAGCGAATGCTTGGTAAGAGCAGAACATGTGCACTGTATCCAGTTAGTAACGGATCCGTTGATGTAATCTTGCTATTGGTCTTTGTTATTGTACAAAAAGCTTGGAACTCTCCTTTAAAAAGGCATCGGATTTAACAACCAAAAGCCAACCATACGTACGTATACTTCTCGTAATGACTCCTTTTTTAGTATGGGTTTTATCCCCATGAAAGAATTCTAGGAACGACAATAATTTACACTTCATTCTTGTTAACAGGAATCCAATTACACAACTTGTGTTTGTGAAAAACACAAGGGAGTTCTGAAATTTCCAAACGTATCCGGATTAAATTACTAGTTACAAGTTCTAATAATGCAAAGAATTATTTACTAGATTATTTCTACTTATTAGGTTATACAGCAACAGATCAAATCAGAAGACACGAACTCAAGAACCACAGTTTGCTTACTAAGAGTAATTCCAATATGTACAACGCTGACAGCAGGGATTCCGGAAACAAGTTCATTGATACGTTAAAAGGTGTGTTGATTCAAACACTTAAGTCCTTGAATAGATATAACAACGACCTTGCTATTTATTTCGTTCAGCACCATCCGTTTTTGGCCAAGACGTATAACCAGCTGAGCAATCCTAACAAATCATATCCTCCAAAACAACAACAAGAAGAAGTGTCTCCCAATAATATTGGATCGCTCAAAACAATGTCAATCAGATTATCTGAATTTCAACGTATTCCGCCACGAAATAAGAAAAGTATGTTATCTGCCGAATTTAAATCAAATAATGTAAAAGCCACTAAAATTGTAGCAGACGATGTTATTGTAAAACAAAACGGTCACAGAAATACAGCAATGAACCGTCACCCTTATAGTAATAAAAATTCACCACAACAAGCTTCATTCTCGTTCAATAAAAAAGAACCAGGAAGTCAATTTAAATTTGCAAGTTGGAGATCTGGGAATAGGAGGCAAACCATAGCAAACAACGCTGACCAACAATTAAGAGATTCATATCGACTAAGAAGACATTACTTTCCATCTCGACAGATATCACCCACAACACTGTCTAGGCTCATGGTCTCTGGATCAAAGCCACACATATTAGCTCCTATTGAAAAGACGTATTCTAAGCATAAGTTTAAATATCCCGCATCAGCACTATCTTTTAAAACTGGGCCTAATTTTTCGCAACAAATGCACATATCACAAAATAAAATAGAACACAAACACATAACATCAAAGGAAAAAGAGTTAGAGGATCTTTGGGATGATTCATGGTCTGATTCAGACTCAGAATACGAGTACTATGACGACGAAGACAGTATTGACAACCAAAACGCAGTGATAAGAAGGAGTGATATTGATGCAGATGAAATACAGGCTGGAAGTGATGTCGATGCTGGAGAAATACAAGCCGTAAGTGACATTAATGCAGGTGAAATTCAAGCTGGAAGTATGTATGCTGATGTTATAAAAGCAAATCAAATGAATGCACAACGGATAATCGCAGATGATGTTGTTGTTTCTGCAAAATATCGAGAACTGTGATTATCGTGGAACATGCAATAACCGCACCAGTTATTGAACAAAACCGAACCACGTTTTATATTAAAAATGATTTTGTTTTTTTAATTTCCTGCTTCATAATTGATTGTCATCTAGTTTATCATTCATCTTCAAATAAAAAATAAAAAAAAACAATTTGCTTTATATAATATAAAACATACTTTTAAATCCTGACATAATGCCTATTTACAAATGAAACTTAAAAATCGCAAACAAAACTATTATGAATGCTATTTAAAAACGTCAGCAATTTCGTTTTCTATCCTTTATTTGCCGCTGCAATCGAGCTTCATCTCAAATAATTCCTATAATATAAGCAGTTTGATAGCGTTTGCTTTCAAGACTTGTCGGAAGTCGTTAAATTATTGTTTTAACTTGGAATGATCTATTGACAATGTATTAAAAGGTTCAGCATCGATAGTAAAACTGAAACCATCCGATATAAATCGTTGAAATTAAACAATTACATTTGCTTTCTACACTCCTTTGAAGGAATGCAAATGAAACGAATTTTCATCGACATTCAACTGAATTTGTAATCAGATTTTTTGTTTATAAATCTTGATCCCAATCCTTTGTCAACAACATTTAATCCACTTTATAGAAACACGGTGTACTCTTTAAGACGTTGTCATTACAAATTTCAAAAGAAAATGAAGGCAATAGACACTTCAGCAACGTTAACATTATCTCGCGATTTAATTGTTAATAGAATAATTCAGTACATTGTTTTAAAGATTTTTTGTATATAACTAAGAAGATGTGGTATGAGTACCAATTAAACAACTATCTATCCAAATCACAAAGTTTAAAAAGTAAACAGTAATAAGTTAAAGTACGACATTCAACACTTATCATTTGCTCTCAACGAACAACAAGCTATAAATGGCACCAAAACGACTAGTGTAAAACAATAGAAATAGGAAAAACCAACCGTTAAATCTATATAAAACGAGAAACATTATAAACCCCATCAACAAGCTTATCAGAAAAATCAAATAGGTCATGCAGGGCCTTTTAACTTTTTAACTGGCGCCGACCTTTACCTTAATTTGAGACAGTAGTGTTAGTACTGCAACTGACTTCGAAGAAGACGCTTTATTAATAAGTAAAATGATCCGGAATAACACACGGCTGGAAATTGTTTTAAATGATAGAAAAATGTCTATATTTAATTTCCCCTCTGGTCGTAAAAAAAATTTCTTAGGTCACATTTTTGTATTTTAGCACGTTTCTTGGGTACCCCTTACTTTACGGTTTTGTGTAGTCGTATTAAAATTAAAATTAAATAAGTTTTGTTCAATTTCATGCTCTGCTCGTAATTATTTTAGATACACACATTACCAAGAATCATTGGAATGGTGTAGACATAAATATAATACCATCCTCGAATGAACATTTAAAATTAAAAGTTGGCAGTTTCTTTAGGTTGAAATTAAACGCATTTTTCTGAAAACAATAAAACATACGATAAAAAGGCAGTATATGTCATTAGAGAGGAAAGGATATATATGGAACGCCACAGCTGTCTTATGTGGAACTCTGATCTTACTTTATGTTGTTTTATTATTACTTCATGATATTTTGTCATTACTTAATATGGTTTTGACATTACGTAATGATGTTTTAATATAACTCTATATGGAATAGTCATTACTTAATGATAATTCGATATTACACGATCTGGTTTCGTATTGATTTGATATAGTTGTGTCATTAGTCAATCAGGTTTTAACATTACTTGAGGTGTATGTGACATAACGTAATGTAGTTGTTTCATTACATGATGTGGTTTTGTTATTTCGTAATGATGATTTGTCTATTCTTTAAAACAGTTGGTTTTAACAGAACGTAATGATGTTTCAAAATTTGACTATTTTACACTACTTAATCATGTTAATGTGTTTGTTTCATTATTTGATGTGGTCTTGTCATTCTTTGATGCGGTCCTGTCATTCTTTGATGTGGTTATCCTATTACTTGATGAGGTAAAACCACGTGACCAATTCGGAAAAACCTGTTCTATTTTTAGATAGATTTCCATGTTGTATGTGCCTTGAATGCGTGTGGCCATCATCTAATTAGTGTTTAAATTAAAGTTCGGATTACTGTTTGAGTTAAAATTTGAGTTAGTTTTCGAATTCAAGTTATGCTTAGAATTAAAGTTCTAGTTAGCATTGAATTTCGAGTTGGACTTCGAGTTTGAGTCACATTTAAAGGCAGAGTTCTAATTACCACTTTGAATTTGAGTCACTTCTTGAGGTAGAGTTTGAGTCACATTTGAAATCAACTCACACTTAAGTCACAGGAAATTAGGGGAGGGGGCTCGGTTAAGCGACAAAGCATCAATACTATAAAATAAGAATTCTCCGATTTTTTTTAGCGTTAATGATCATTTGAACATATATACGAACATCAATCTTTTACTTTTAATCAATTGAATTCTCTAATCTATTTCTATTTTTGGAATATCTGTTTCACATATGAAAACGAACATGTTCCAGTTGTTGTAACCATAATACCTTCATCTTTTACTCGAATGTTAACTTCCACATAAAACCAAATCACTCGGTTTGTAATTTCGCGAATAACACGACAGGTGCCTCACGTTGAACAGAATCTCCTTACCTTTCTAGGAAACCCGATATCACTGCGATAGATTTAAACTTCCCAGTCATACCGATCTATTTAGTTAGCCAATTGAAACTGTTTTGTAAGCCACGCTACTTTACCGCAACTGAAAGTTGGGGACGTAGTGTTTAACCTCTGTCCGTCCGCCTGTTTTTCCGTCCCATTATGGGTATATAGTTATTTCGCATAACTCCTCCAAAAGTTTGAGTTCTAGGAAGTTTTCACTTTACTGTCTGTTTGTACATATATTGAAGGTGTGCTGCATGTGGTCAGGGTTTAGTTTTTATTAACATGTGTTCTTTTGAGAGGAAGTTGAACTTTGTCATTTTGGGGAAATTTACTTGCATAAGTAGGGCGTTTCCAGATTACTCCTCCTACATTTTGAATGCTAGGAATTTATCACTCTGCTAGCTGTTTGTACTTGTATTGAAGGTGTGCATGTGTTCAGGGTTTTTTCTTTTTATTTTTTTTTACTCTTTTGGGAGAAAAAATGAACTTTGTCCTTTTTTGGGTATAAGCGGCTAAATAAGTGAAGTGCGGGGGCATCACTTTGTCTAGTTTACTTTTTTTTTCTTCGTGTTGTGCTGTTACACTACTGTTACAGTCCGATGTTCGCTCACATACTTGTTAAACTCCGCCACATGCACTTTCTTTATGTACCTGCCCCAAGTCAGGAGCATGAAGTTCAATTGTTGTCGTTGTATTCATATATGTCATATTTGTTTTTTTGTAAAATAAACCGTTAATTTGTTCGTTTGATTTTTTTTCACATAGTGTATGGTGGCCTTATGTAGCTGACTATGCGGAGTGTTGAAGACTGTACGGTTGCCTATGTATGATTTCTTATATCCACTGCATTTAAACTCTGATGGATAGTTGTCTTATGGGCAATCACACCACATCTAACTTTATTTCAACTCCTATGTTGCGTTTTGTATACTGCAACATTGTTTATTTAGTGCGCATATCCCGGAGCCCTATTTTCGGACGCCCGAGCAAAAGCCCTTTTTCCGCAATTGAAAATTTAATTACGAACTGACAAAGACATAAGCAATAGCTCGATTTTAAACTCGAAATCTTAATTAATCTAAATGAGACTTAAATTCTACCTCAAGCAGTGACTCTAATTCAAAGATGTTCGTATATATGTTCAAATGATCATTAACGCTAAAAAAAATCGGAGAATTCTTATTTTATAGTATTGATGCTTGTCGCTTAACCGAGCCCCCTCCCCTAATTTCATGTGACTTAAGTGTGAGTTGATTTCAAATGTGACTCAAACTCTACCTCAAGAAGTGACTCAAATTCAAAGTGGTAACTAGAAGTCTGCCTTTAAATGTGACTCAAACTCGAAGTCCAACTCGAAATTCAATGCTAACAAGATCTTTAATTCTAAGCACATCTGGCGTATTAAATTATAATCCTGGTACTTTTGATAACTATTTGAATTCGAAAACTAAATCAAAGTGTTACTCAAACAGTAACCCGAACTTTAATTTAAACACTAATTAGATAGATGGCCACACGCATTCAAGGCACATACAACATGGAAATCTATCTAAAAACAGAACAGGTTTTTCCGAATTTGTCACGTGGTTTTACCTCATCAAGTAATGGGATAACCATCTAAGAATGACAGGACCGCATCAAAGAATGACAAGACCACATCAAATAATGAAACAAACACATCAAGTAGTATAAAATCGTAAAATTTTGAAATATCATTACGTAATGTTAAAACCATATAAAGAATAGACAAATCATCATAACGAAATAACAAAACAACATCATGTAATAAAACAACTATATTACGTTATGTCACATACACATCAAGTAATGTTAAAACCACATTGACTAATGACACAACCATATTAAATAGACACTGGCTACGGTTATATGGAAATGTAACAATAATAAAAATATTATTGTTACATTGGAGACTAATTGCTGGAATGCATGGTTGGGTAAGGACCTGACTAATTACGAATGTAACAATAACTATTGAGGCTATAGTTACCTTGCGTTATTGTTAACTAAAAAACAGCAATGTACGATGGGACTAGTAATATGTACTAAATAATAAAAGTTTAAGACATTTATTTTATATTTACAATACATACAATTATAAATACAATTTCTTTATTTTTTTTATTTATAATGACAGTTTCTACAAATGTATTCAGTAAGTGGTTTTTAAAGCATGTTTAAGTCCTACACATTTTTGATGATCTTTGATGAACTAACTTACGTCCTCAATGTATACATGTATACAGAAGTTCCCAGTATTTAAGTTCACAGTTAGCAAACTCTGCTTTTGATGTATATTTTTTTTAAGAACTGCGTTTGTATAGCTGTGTCAAAGATTTGTATAGTAAGAAGGCTTCTTACTATACAAATCCTTGGCTGTGTGAAGTTTGTGTCTTGGTATTGTTTTAGTTTCGTTTCAAACGCATCCGAAGTTTTAAATTTTTCACCCTAAACAAAATTGGTAATAGGAATCTCTTCATCCATTGCTAGACGCTTAAGTTTAAAGACAGTAATAAGAGTATGTGTGCAGTTTAATACTTAAAAAATGAAACCATTGAACTATAGTTTTTACCTTTGGGGCACTCCTAATCTGGAGTAGTATCGTTAAGAACATCAAAACCATGAATACATAAAACTATTTACACACCATTTGTTGAATAATAATATTTATTATTTTTCATTATTACCAGTATTATTTAGTACATATGAAAGAATTAAGCAATAAAACTATAAAATATTTAAGTTTAAATCTAGCGTACATACATTGCTGTTTTTCAAGTAACAATAACTCAATGGAACCTCAGCCTCAATAATTATTGTTACATTCGTAATTTATCAGTTCCTTACCCAACTTTGCATTCCGGCAATTAGACTCCAATGTAACAATAATATTTTTATTATTGTTACATTTCCACGTAACCGTAGCCAGTGCCTATTAAATAATGGTGAAACCACATCGAGTAATGACAAAACCATATTGAGTAATGACAAAACTATATCAAGTCAATACGAAACCATACCGTGTAATATCAAAATATCATTAAGTAATGACTATTCCATATTGAGTTATATCAAAGCATCATTACGTAATTTCAAAACCATATTTAGTAAAGACAAAATATCATTAAGTAATAATAAAAAAACATAAAGTAATATCAGAGTTCAACATAAGACAGCTGTGGCATTCCATAGATATATATAGAATAACCATACATTGTATCGAAATATCAATGTTATTTGTACGCGGCTCGAAACAGGTAGAAATGCTCGGCTGCAATGTATGGTTAATCTTTATATACTGAAACTCTTATAACTGTTATAAATGAAGTATTTTAGGTAAAAAACATCATTTCTTAATTTGGAGCGGACGAATTCGATCTTCAATATCCTATTTGAAGTTGGACATGAAACTTTTTTTTGTTTGTATAAAAACAAATAAAATTGAGACTGAAAATGGGGAATGTGTCAAAGAGACAACAAGCCGACCATAGAAAAGACAACAGCAGAAGATCACCAACAGATCTTCAATGTAGCGAGAAATTCCCGCACCTGGAGGCGTCCTTCAGCTGGCCCCTAAACAAATATATACTGGTTCAGTGATAATAAACGCCATATGAAACTAGACAAGACTAACAAAGGCCAGAGGCTCCTGAATTGGGACAGGCGCAAAAATGCGGCGGGATTACACATGTTATGAGATCTCAACCCTCCCCCTACACCTCTAGCCAATGCAGAAGAATTAACGCATAACAATACGCACATTAAAATTCAGTTCAAGAGAAGTCCGAGTCTGATGTCAGAAGATGTAACCAAAGTATTAAACAAAATGACAATAATACATACATATAACAATAGACTACTAGCAGTTAACTGACATGCAAGCTCCAGACTTATTGATTGTAAGATTATGATTTCATCATATAAATATCAGGCACAATTCCCCCCGTTAGGTTTTAGTATCATACCATCATAACATATATGAAAAGAACATAACCCGTGTCATGCCTAAACCTTTATAAAGCACTGAAAAGAACACAAAATTGAGTATCGTCTTATGAGGTGTGCTAATGAGAGTAATGATTTATCCATGGTAAAGATAAGCGCTAGTTAAGTTTTTTTTCAAATGCAGTCTACCATTCAGCATGAATTACCAAGTATTCAGTAAAGTTAACTCCTGTGCAATCGTGCAATATAAAGTCACTGAAGAATCAGAACACGAACCTGCTATCAAATCATTAATAACAATTGTTAATGATGATCTGTCCTTAAAAAAAGGCCTTTCTTACGTCGCACATTGTTGATGAGTACCGGTCACTTTCACTCAAAAATGTCTGTAATACATACCTATCAGCCAAACTTCTGAAACAAATAATTAGTTATTACGAAAGCTTGATATCAATTCAGACACACTGGAGACAAGGGATGTCAAATATAGTGTTTAGCTCTAACCTTACTATAGGGGATGCCATATCGGCTGCTGGAAAACTTTCAGAATTACATCAAGATGCGTCTGAAGATATCAATGATACATTAATTAATATTTCACTCTGCCACTACCGCTCTTAGACGCGATATAAATAACTTCGCAATGTCATCTGCTGACTACCTTAGTGCCAATGAAGTCTCCCTGGGTGCTTCTATGGAAAGATGCCCGCATCGCTTCTTAAGTTCATTTGTTGGTTGGTTGATGAAACATCACACAGTCGCTTCTAACCCGTATGATGTTCCTTAAGATAATATTCGTAAATGTATGGCTGGTACAAAATCTATCGTTTCCGTAGCTAAATCAGGATTCGCCTGGCCGTGCAGTTTTATCATGAATATGGGACACGAACATTGATAGAAACTTTGTATTTGCATAATGTTTTTGCTTCCCATACAGAGGTAAGACAATAACTGACGAGCGTTGCCATGCACGAGGTTGACCGTATTCAAGACGGTATTTATTTCCAGACGGCATTGTTTCAAAACATTTTTTGGTGTAAGTCACAAGAAAAGAAGGTGCCGACAATATAGACCTCAACACGGAGATCACTGATGTTGACGACACGTTTCTTCAGCGGCAGTCTTTCAGGTTTGTCTGTCCACAATTGTTTTAAATTTGCGTCAGATTAAGGTAAAGAGATATCATGAATGACGTTTCAATTGACTGACAGTGCATCATCTTCGACGGCCTTTCTACCTTAACAAAAGATAAGAGGAGTTTCTATTTGGATAATTTTGCGCTCCATATCAAGAGATATTGGTTACTTTTCTGTTCATTTAGAAAAGTTTGACCATCACATTATTCCGTTTTGGACAGGATATACCAGCACTCTTTCTAAATTCAGCCCAGAATTTTCTGTGGTGTCGTACGGCATGACGTAAAATCGGCGAATCAAAGAA
This sequence comes from Mytilus edulis, assembly GCF_963676685.1. Taxonomy (NCBI): domain Eukaryota; kingdom Metazoa; phylum Mollusca; class Bivalvia; order Mytilida; family Mytilidae; genus Mytilus; species Mytilus edulis. The sequence continues at coordinate 99,831,985 of NC_092347.1, forward strand.
CCTATCTTGACATAAAAACAATATATGGCAATGATGTTGATTCAAAAAAACACCATACTAGGCCTTTTTCTTTTCAAAATAATTGATGATACTAATAATTAACAAGTTTCGGTTCAACGGGTTCAAACAGACAGATTTTGAAAAAAACAGTGCACCTTATAATGAGCAATACTTTTTTAGATGACAAAACGAATACTAAAAATCCATGTAGAAATAAAACGTATTGTATAATTATGGACTGGGTATAAATGGAATAGTAAGTTTATTGTCCCCCAGGTGCAACTATTTTCCTGAGGCGTATACGATTGGAAATAGTTATGTCCGAAGGGACAATTAGCCTACGATTATACTCATACTCGATCAATAAATATGCAATAAGTCTCATTTTACCTGTATCTATGATGAGCTTATTTCAAACCACTTGGTCGATGCCACTGCTGATGTAGTTTTATTTCCAAGAGGGTATCACCTGCCTAGGAGTCAGCACTTCATGAAGTGCTGACTTAAGTTATCATTGATATGTTCATACTTATATATTAACTATTAACCAAACTTTGAATTTTTAAAATACTAAGGCTTTTCTACCTCAGGAATAGATTACCTTAGCTGTATTTGGCAAAACTTTTAGAAATATTTGGTTCTCAATGCTCTTCAACTTCGTACTTTATTCGGCCCTTATTAACATTTTTTTTTAAAACGAGCGTCACTGATGAGTATTTGTTGACTAAACGCGCGTCTGGCGTAAATATAGAATTTCAATCCTGATATCTATGATGAGTTTAATTACTTTATAAAAAAAGTCAACATATAATAATTGGCGGGAACTAATCAACTGTCGTAATATAAAAAAGCAGACACTCAACCATACTGTTTTACGTTTACGTTATAAATATTCTACATGCTAAAGATACGTTCTGCACTGACATCTACCCTAGATACAAGAGGTAGAATGTGATGTCGTAATTTTTTTTCTTCAAAATCCATCAAATCCATAGCTACATTTTAAAAACGTTTGTCTGTAACAACCACTGTTCACGACGTACCTACGATAGACATTTAAAGTGTGGGGTCACCAAAAGTTTCTTAACGCCTTTAATTATAAAATAATTCGAAAAATTAATCAGGAATAACCTTTGTGTTTTGATTTTTATAATTGATATAAATCAAAATATCGTGTTATTTCTGATTAATTTTTCGAATTACTTTATTTAGGTGTTGAGAACCTTTGGTGACCCCATAGTTTAATTGTCTTTAAAAAGTACATAGTGAGCATTGGTCGTTACATACAAACGTTCACCTAAATTGTCCCAGTCAATGGATGATTTTAATGTGTCAATCAATGGCCACATCTACACTGTTTTGAATTTCATTCTATAGATCACCGTTCATCATTCATGTAGCAACAGAAGGCTCTGACACAAAAATTGCCAACAACTCAAATTGTCCGTGCCTTTATCTAGTTCCTAAACTTAATCGTTTACTTTTACTATAAAGCATGATTATGCAAATCGTTGAAGAACCCTTTTTTGAAGTGTAAACAATTGGATGATTTAGGTATAAAGACTACATTATCAAACCCTGGTATCAAACAAAAGTGTTCCTATTTTATACATGGTTGTTTAACAAATCTGAGTACAATTTCGTTTTTGGTAACTCATTATAAAACCTTCTTCTGTAATAAAGGTAAATGTATTAATGGGGATGGTCCGAGTACACAGTTATCGTCCTTTGATTTTCGTTGTCCACGAATATAGTCCTTAGTGTGGACAGTGTGTTACTTGCTAATTTTTGTTATACCCCTTCCAAATTTATTCTCCATGTTTTATTCCTCATATAGCAAGTAGGGGGATGAAATGACATTGTTAAAACATTTGGGTAATAAATATTAATGTAAAGTAGTGATTAGGTCCAGTTGAAAAAGGTAAAAAATTGCACTCGGAAGCTGTCAAAAGATTACAAGACCCCCTTAAGATACAATTGTCCATATTTTGAGTTAGAGGCGATGAAGTTTTCTATGATTTTGATATAATTTGTCTCAAAAGTAGAACAACAGACTGTAAAATTATTATTGAGAAAGCGCAGGTGGGATTTTTTTTATTTTCATTTATTGTATAAAAGAAATGCGCTACAAAATAACTCGGACCGGATGTGATGACATGAATAAAGCTGCCTTCTTTAGGACGCTTAACAAGTAAATGTGTCTACAGTTGTTTTTCATTCGGTTAATAAGTTTGAAAATTTATTTTTTCCATTTGATAAAGGACAGTGACTTTCCGTTTACATATGTTCTTGGGATTTGGTATTTTTGCTATTTTACTTTCCATTTTGAAAAATAAAGAATAATGATAACAATAAATATTCTTTTATACGGCAATAAATGAAAATCAAATCTTTCCAGAACTTAATAATAGGATATTATAGCATACTTGAGTATACAGCTGAACAGTATACCTCCTTTTACAAATCAACAAGACACGAAAGGCAGACCACATAACATCAAGAATGTTCTCCCCTTTACAGTTAGATATTATCATATACATGTATAATCAATTAATGTAATAATCTTTACTTGTTGATTGTATTATTAAATGACTTGCTGGGTTCATGTTTAAGAATGTTTATAATCATGTTTGATTTCCAAATATTAAAATTACGGGTAGATAAAATTTAATCCAATATCATTCAATTCTGTTTAATATTTTTCCGAAGGACCATTTTATCCATATGAAAAGATAAAAAATAAGTCATTTGTGTTACGATTGACCGCTGCTCTATCCCAAAGCAGGACGTATTTTAGATTTTTTCAATTTTAAATAGTATGAACATATCTTAGATTTCGCTGACGATTATCTAGTTGTACAGCATTCAAAAAATTAATGTTGCACATTTTAATTATTATTTAACGTTTGGCAGATATGACATATTTCGTTTTAAAATCTCATTTGTGAAGCCTTCTTTCCGTAATATATATAGAATTTTAGTTTGTTACCCCGATTTAGTTTTTTGTCCATGGATTTATGAGTTTTGAACCGCGGTATACTACTGTTGTCTTTATATATATTATTGTGAATGTTATATAACATAATTATCAAGGAATTGGTATTTTTCGATAGCATATACTAGTACTGCAAAATCCCTACCATCTTTCGAAGTTGAACAATTATGGTCATTAAAGGAATTTGAATAATTATGATCATTAAAGAAATTTGAATAATTATGATCATTTAAGGAATTTGAATAATTATGATCATTGAAGGAATTTTGAATAATTATGGTCAGGATGAGGATCTGCAAATTGGCAGTGCTTTTGAATAAATAAGGTTTATTGAACGGGGGTAGAAATTTTGCCTTTCATCAGACCTACTAAAGACTCACCAACGAGATGTTGCAAGTGTTCTGATTGCGTAGAGAGCGTGGGCCCGGTATTTCTCTACTGTGGGCATTGTAATCAGCGTCTACATCCGGACCAGACGTGATTGCGTATTTACACATCCCGCGCAGCCAATGGACACCACACTTTGGCAATTTTTTTTATTGTAGGTCGAATGAAGACCAAGTTGAGAGATGGTTAGTAGTCAACGTCAACTTTAAAAAACATCATGTATTTAGAAATGCAAGTCATAGTTTTAATGATGCTGAAGTTCTGTCGAGTATTTGTTGAAAGAAATGAAATTATCGAGTTCTAGTTTGTACTTGTTATATAAGGTGCAATATAATATACATACAATTTTACCAAATAATATATTCATTAAGGATGATCGACTAGTATACAAATAACACTTGATAATTAAAGAGTTTTAACGAATTCACGTCCATCTGCAGCTGAAGTCGTCATTATTTGGCTTAAAACAATTATGAAAAAGTATTTGTATGCAGGTGCCTATAGTGCTGAAGGCATATTCAACCCTGAGTCCAAAGAGATCATTTGTTTTAGGATGGTAATATAAAAAAGAAGGTTTGGTATGGTGGATATGCCAGATAATCAATGAAGTAGATCTTAATATAAAAAAGAAGATGTGGTATGATTGCCAATGAGACAACTGTCCACAAGAGACCAAAATGACACAGACATTAACAACGTAAGGACACTGTACATCATTTTTTTCCGTATGAAAAGGCCCTTGTTCCTCCCTTCCCCAATCGAAAACATGAGGGATTGTGGGTTATTCCTGTGCGTTCTGCAAATATCCAAGGCTGTGCTGTATTTCGAAAAAATAACTAAGAGATTCTTGCAAGTTATTCTGTCATTTCAATCATTCTTAGTTTATAAAGAGAAATTAAAAACATCAGTCAGTGAAACGAATAACTATAAATGTCCAATTACCTCCCGTCTACTTGTACTTATATCAATTCATCTTGCCATCTATTTATGATCTGGTATTAAATTTTTGTCATGTTCACCTGTCGACTATAATAGAATGTCAAAGTTAAAAATCCCTGTAAATATGAGCTGTACTGGAAATAGGATTATCATTCTTATGCTTCTATTTGTCACCCTTTATGAAGTTTTTTTTATCAATTTGAAAATGAATCATTTTATAACTTCGCCATTACTATAAATCAATTTAAACCAACTTTAATGTGAAGGGTTAATGTTACTACTTGGTATGGACGACATGACAACAAATATTATTAATTGCATTTACAAACTGAATGAACTATTTATTATATAATAGTTTAGCATAAGGTACATTACTAATTAGTTTTACGTGTTATTAAATTTTCAATAGCTTGTAGGTGTACATACACTTACATTATAACGTATGAACCATGTACAGTCAGCATAAACCTCGTATTTCATTAACGTAATTCAAATCAAAGATGTAAATTATGAAGTTGAAAATGGAACCAGGGAATGTGTCAATGAGACAACAACTCGACAAAAGAGCAGACAACAGTCTAAGGCAACCAAAAGGTGTTCAAAACAGCGATATATTTCAAACATGGCAACAGGCCTCTTCTGGCCCCAAAACCAAAATGTGTACTAATTCATAGAAAATAGACGTTAAATTAAACTCTAAAAATATAAATGATAAAAAAAAAAACTTAACGTACAAAAACTACGATGGCAAGAGGTTCCTGACTTAGCCGTATTTGGCATGACTTTTTGAAATTTTGGATTTCAATGCTCTTCAACTTTGTACTTGTTTGGCTTTATGAATATTTTGATATGAGCGTCACTGATGAGTCTTATGTAGACGAAAAGCGCGTCTGGCGTACTAAATTATAATCCTGGAACCTTTGATAACTATTATGATAAAGGGCAACATACGTTTTGCAACTCTTTTCATATTTTTCTGATGTGGCTTCTAAGCTTTGTTTTTCTTGGCTCGATAATATGTTTGTTGATGATTATCTTACTTTTAGATTTCAGACCTTGTTAAAGTTAAGTTTTTCTTTTGTTTAAGCACAAGTTTCATGTTTGAAAACAATTAGTAATCTAAATTTTTATTAAGATTATTTGATAAATTGATAAAATTGACAATTGTATATCGTTTGTTTATCTCACTGTAGTTTGAATCTTCAAAACATAGGTTGTACAGAGTGAAGCATTTGGAAAAACAATGAAATGACAAAATTAATTACGGAGACAGGTAGCCTAATATTTGCAATAGTTAAACTACAGATAAACGTCTACACAGCTTAAAATACATGACAGTCACTTCTACTATAATGCACAAGAAACATATCATTAATTTTGTGTGTGTAAATTTTCATTTAATGCACATTCCACGGAATAGTAGGTATCCAGAATCAGAAGTAATCTCCTTACATTTTATTTTTTCTATTCGTATCAGAATGTAATAAAAATTTGATAAAAAAAAATGTGCACTTGCAAAAATCTTTTTTTTTTATTCCTTTTTGATAATTCACATGTTTATATTTGTTATTCCGGAAATCAAAATCTAGGCTTCCCGAAGTTATAGACAGACAATTGGATAAGTTTGCGCTGACTGTAATCTAATCAGAACAATTATAACTTTATTGTAGCATTATTGTATGTCATCATCGATACATGCTAGCACAACAAAGTTGCCTATAATGAAGGTATTACGCGGTACAGGTAGACTTTTTTTAAATTTTAGTTAAGAGCAAATATGTGTACAAGTTCTATTGATCAAAGTTTCTTTTATTTCATTTTTCTTTGTAGCAGTGTTAAAAAAGAAAATAAACACACAGCAAAACGTTTCCTGACCGGTGTGAGAAAAATATTTCTCCTCACAATCTGTTCTCGGCAAATGATTGGTTGAAATTTAATTGTGACGTTAAATTTTCTTGTTTCCTCTGAAGTTTTGTATTGTGACGTCATGAAAAAAGGCGACCATGCATGATGACGTCACATCAAAAGTACACAATCTTCATCAAATATTTGAAAAGGAAGGATAAAAATCATAAGAGAAACATATTCCACCACTGTAACTCCGTGTATTACGATATTTCTCCACTCTCAAAAGTTAAATTTTAATTATTTAAAAAGCTGGGCAAGCCTCGTGCTTTAAATATTACAATTTAGCCGTCTCGAGTGGAGAAATATCGAAATAGTAATACATTTGTTGTAGTTGTGGAATCTATATTTTACATAGTTTTAGTTTATTAAAGAAAACTCAGCTGCAGAAGAATACGTAACAGGAGCATATTATACACAATATAAATTACAACATAGTGCATAATACATACAGTATACATTTTAAAATAATACATCTTCAGAAATAAATGTTTATTGCAATTTTAAATCAGACAAGAATCTTTTCTACCTTTTGGATACAGATTGACAGCTTTAACAGCACAATATTATGAAATATTTAACCATGCCCAATATGCAAGTACACATATACATATTCATGTATAGATAAAGGCAACAGTAGTATATCGCTTTTCAATATTAAAAAATCAATTAAGCCAAAACAAATCTGTGGAAAAAAACTAAAACCGAAGGAAAAACATATACTATAAGAGAAAACCGAAGGAAAACATATACTATAAGAGGAAACCGACGGAAAAACATATACTATAAGAGGAAACAACAGCAACACTGAACTGCAACACAAACCAACGCCAATATAAAGAAACAGACTACCAGTATTTGTTAACAACTTTTTGGAACATTCAAGAACGAAATAAAAAACCATTTCTTTTTTGTCTTTTTTTAAGGCTTTTAAAACAAAATACTTTTTAAACAGTTTTTGACTTTGCATTAAAAAGATTTTTTGCATTCTAAGATAAGATAACATGTATTGATATTCAAATGCTTAAGTTCGATTTCTATCTGACGGAATGTCATGGAGTGATGTACATGTACAAATATAACTGTTCTATATGGTATAAATTTTAATATGTTTATTTTATTTTATTTTTGAATAAAAATTGAGAGCGTAGACAGCATATTACTATTAAAATATTTAAGCATGCCTAGTACTTTTTTAACATTTTGATATTTTAAATAATATGGAGGTATCAACTTCCCCCTCGATAGGGATATTGTCATCAGTCCCTACAACCCCAACAAGGCCTGCCATCGCCTGGTATTTTACACCTCCACAAATGACAGAGGCAAGCGCAGTAGGATCGACTTTGAAAAAGGGTTTGACATCGACGACCCAAACTTACTGCGCACACCACCACACACATCGCCCGTCTACAACGAAGACTCCAAAGAGGCAATGCAGGCAGCCATACTAGCAGCATGACCTGATACTCCGTACCAGCAACACCAGCACAGCCGGAGTAAAATGGAGAGTTGTCTCATTGGCACTCACACCACATCTTCCTATATCTATATAAAAGACAAACAGACTCCGGTCTTTAGAATAGGTTAGTCCAGTCCGCAATATCCAGACAGGATAGCCGGACGTGAAACATCCACATATCATCATCACTTCCCCCTTAAATCCTTAACTTCACCATTTGTACATTTACATATATAGTTGTACACATCCCCAAGAACAGCTTAACAGTTTCACAAATGATATCGGATATGTTCCGTACGTCGTAACTACAATACCCTTCCCTTTCATGAATGTGACCTACCGAATTAGACTATTTACCGTATTTGTAATCACATAAGCAACACGACAGGTGCCACATGTGGAGCAGGATCTGCTTACCCTTCCGGAGCACCTGAGATCACCCCTAGTTTTTGGTGGGGTTCGTGTTGTTTATTCTTTAGTTTTCTATGTTGTGTCATGTGTACTATTGTTTTTCTGTTTGTCTTTTTCATTTTTAGCCATGGCGTTGTCAGTTTGTTTTAGATTTATGAGTTTGACTGTCCCTTTGGTATCTTTCGTCCCTCTTTTAACAAAGTGGACAAATTCACTCATTTCGTGGTACATTTCTCTATCTTCCTGTTTCGATGGGAAACTTTGTATTACATACCTTCAATTTACATATATTTACTCTATGGCCCCGTTTTAATTCTAACAGATATTGTTCTAAGCAAAACTCTTCTATAAAGTGTAAACACCCCCCCCCTCCCCCCTTTTGATGAGTTGTTTATATCAGAGAACCGATTTTTAAATAAACTGGTCTTAAAGACACAGCCTTGCATTAGTTTTAATATAATTATGTCTAATGCATGTACCAAAGTAACTCATATAGTTTACCCGATAAGTTTGTATCATTTGTTGCAAGCCTGTGTAAAAAAATACCATTTTTAAGTTGATCTGCAGTTCAAGTGGAAATCTTCCAAGCTCATCATACACCATCAAATTTGGCGTAGAGGATCACATCTCCAAAATGCGCATACAAAACAGTATATGTAATTTTTGTTTTCCCGAATTTGCGAAAAAAAAAAAAAATATCTTTCTATCTTCAAGCCTCGTTGTCATGAGACTTTTGGAAAAATAGGACCAACATCGGAAATGTTACGGTCTTTCCGGTTCTTTTTTAACATTAAAATATGTTTGAATTAAAAAAAGTAATTGATACGGACTTCGTCCCTTTTTTCAGATAACACATGCCTCATATTAAAAGACTTAATTTAGTACAAACGCATGCATTGGTTCAAAGTTTTGTTAACATTAAAATAAAAAGAAACCAGTCTTACTTGACTTTCAGAAATTTTGCCTATACTCTAGTAGCAGGACCTACTGAAGGAGGGGCGAAATGTACCAGAGGGACAGTCAATCTCATATATACAAAAAAAATCAGGTCAGGTCAGAACGCAATTACTAGAAAGTAACACATTATTTTATTCAACACAAAATAGTTCCTTCACATATGTGTAACTTTCAAAACTTTGTGTAATTTTGGCGCGGAGCTTACGTTTCAAGATGCACAAGGAAAAAACGAGAAAACAGATATACAAAAGAGTTAAATGTACAATATTGAACGAATGAAATTGTTTCAGATTTAAAGCATTTAAATCTTCGAAAGTAGATTATTCCAAACTTCAACTTTATACTTGTTTTGCTTTCTACCGTTTTTTTATCTGAATGTCGCTGATGAGTATTATGTAGAAGAACGCGCGTCTGGCGTATCAGATGGTTGCTACTGACAAGGAAGCTATTACACTTAAAAATAGTAAAGTTGCTGAACTCTTGGTGAAGTTGAAAGCATCCCTTAGAAAATTGCATGATCGCCATCGCGAGTTTGTTCCACACATGACGACGGATTGTTCCATTGTTTTACCACAATCCTCTTTTTCCTAAATTAAATCTACCGAATTAGACTCATTGTCGAGTTTGTACTAACGCTTGTTAAACGTCGTATGACACAGATACGCTTTTTCTTCTAGAGCAGTTGAGATCAGTCCCCCTTTTAGATTGGATTTTTATTGCCTAGTTTTCTTTGTTGTGTTACATATACCGTTGTTTATCTTTTCGTCGATTTTTGTCTCTGAAATGCCATTGTCAGTTTGTTTTCTACTGCTCTACTGATGTTTGCGAGTGTCACTTTGAAATCTTTCACCTCTCTTTAAAACCTTGATTTTGGATTTTATTTTCATGTTGATTTTATTGTGATGATTTAGGAAGATAGTCGTCTTTTTATTTTGGAGATACATGTTCAAACCACTTTACAAAGTCAGGTACTATTACTTTTTATAATATGTTTAAAAGCAGATGTTGGGTAAACCAATCAATCAACAAAATAATTCAAAACTAGTATCGGTTTTTAACACATTTTGACAGGAACAATTTCGTTAATAGACGCATAAAATAATTATTTTCTTGGGTGGTCAGATGTAACATGAAAATGCAAGTCATACATATTGTATCTAAGCAAATACACAATTGATTTTAACAACAGTAATCTGAATAAAATATTCACTGTAGATACAAAGTTTGACAGAAAATGAACAAATAAATAATATAATACCATTTGAATAAAAAGAAAATGTCTGCGCTGTTATGGCTTCATTAACGAGTCATCGATGAAAGCATTACAATTCTTCCTGAGGATTAAACAGTACGGATCAAACCCCCGTCCCACCAATCTTATACCTTCCCAAATAATTAATTTGCATACCCCGGGGGATTTGAATTAAACGTAGCTACTCGCCTAAATAGAACTAAATGTACCAATGTTTTACAAAGTGTTCATGGATATCATGCCATTCAGATGTTATATAGTCAATATAGGAAACACATACTATTTTAAACCAGTCAAACGGGAAAACTAACGTTCTAATCTATATAAAAAACGAGAAAAGAGAAACACCTATGAACCAAATCATCAAACGAAAACTAGTTAACATCAGGTACTTGTGCAAACAAATGCAGCTGGTTTAAATAATGGTAACAGTAGTATACCGCTGTTCGAAATTCATAAATCGATTGAGAAAAAAACACATCCGGGTTACAAACTAAAACTGAAGGAAACACATACAAATACAAGAGGAGAACTACGACACAACAGAAACTCAACATTAAAACGTAACACACACAGAAACGATTTATGGTATAATAATTGCCATTTTCCTGACTTGGGACAGGACATTTTAAGAAAAAAATGTTGAGTTGAATCTGGCTTTGTGGCATGCCAAACCTCCCGTTTTTTAGCAATGTTAAATATAACATGAACATAACAACATGAACATAACAACATGACTTATCGGACCACAGAAGAATTATCACGCTGTGATTGGTTTAACGCTGTCACGTGGTGACCCCCTATGAGACCGTAGGGGGTTAGTAAGTTTCATAGGGGGTTCATGACGCGTTAATGGCGACGTCATCTATTAATGTTGTTGTGTTTCATTGTTTATTTTTCAACAAAACGCCGCAGAAAAAGTCCAGCGTCCGATAAATTCGTTATACGGTTAACTTCTGACCCCCTACGGATCCATAGAGGGTGAATAAAATTCATAGGGGATTCGGCCTCCGGCCTCACCCCCTATGAATTTTACTAACCCTCTATGGATCCGTACGGGGTCAGTAGCGAACCATATAACTTATAATGACAGGACCACAATATCAAACGTTTCAATATAAACCAACATTCACCCTTACCTGAACGAATAGTGTAACATCCCAACACAAAAAGATACACCATAATGTTTTTTATATTGAAATGCATTTACTCCATCAAAAGACATTCTAACAAAAGTGAACATGCATAAGGCCTGATAAGAACTAAAATGTATATATTTGTATAACATACAGAAAATATCAACAAGAAACTCCTCCAACAAATTCATCAAGGACAAAAAGAGCAGATTTCCTTTTGTGCTAATTTATTAAAATTATAATGTTCTTAATGATTCTACCGTCAACTGGTCGTAAACGATATTGACCGATGAATTGTGTGCCAGCATTTCATGTTCCAGCGTCCATAGTGATTAGCCTGTTACGGTGCCTAGCTGTTAATGCAGGTATCTTGACAACGCCACAAATTCTTAGGTTGTCTCTTTGAGGTCGACGGACTAACTTTCGCACACTTAAACGACAACCTGGACCCAGAGGTATCGTAGTTGCGGGGTATGGGGTAAATGGGTTGGCTTTAGCATGACGAATAAGCAGTCTATTATGTACAGTTCATGTGTTAAAATAACGTTGAAAAAATCTGATACTGACGGTGTGATGAACATTAAAATGGGTACCTATGATCCTAGTGCTCCTATCGGCATTTGACATGCCAATTGCTTGCAAACATTCATTGATTGATTGTTGGTTGCTTAACGTCCAGTGGCAAATATTTCATGCATATTCAGGACGAGAACAAGTTCACAATAAATACAATAGGTAGGTTGTTGTAATAGAGGTCATCTAGGATGATGGTCGGGGAAATTTGGACTGCCACTGGAAAATGAGGGTATATTGGATAGGAACAGAATTTTTGCCTTGCAACAGGCCACCTACGGACCCCTCAAAGAGTTGTTGCAAGGGTTCTTAACGTGCAAAGAGCGTGGCACTCTCTTTACACGAGGCATCGGATTTAACGTCCCCTTCTGACGGACGTGACTGCGAACTTGATACATCCCGCACAGCCAAACGGACGCCCCACTTCAGCAAGCGTTTTACTCCCGGTCGGGAGAAGACCAAGTGACCATATTTCTATACCCCAGTCACCCTTGGGGATTGCAAACATTCAGCAACATACAACTTACGCATGGCCATATAACACAATGACCAGGGTTGAGTTCAATATCGTAGCAGCTAATTATATAAAGGTATCGAAACAATGCATTTGTGATCAAAAGTTGCTTGACGGCCTTATCGGATTTCAATTTGTTGGACGTAATGAATTTACTTGGTGTGTTGTAGGGCAATTCAATACGCTTAACATTAATAACGTTTTAGCAATATTTAAAGAAAAATATTGCCAGTTATATTTAGATGGTGCTTAACTTTTGGCGGACTGTATATGTCATATACGTGTGTTTTGTTAATTGATATTTCGTGTTAAAGATGAACCGCAAAAAAAGGAGAATAAAACCAAACAACAACTATCAAAACAAAAATGACCACAACATGAAGTATAATGTGTCACAATACATATTACAAAGATTGCATTGAATGCCATCTAACATATCCATTGACCTCTTATATACAGTGTTATTTGTAGTATTTACACAATCTATTTGTGTATGAAAGAAACTAGTTTACATAGTCATAACTTAATTAAAATTATCAAAAAAGTACTTTGTATGCAATTCAAAACTACATGTACTTAATTGATATTGTTTATAAGATGTTTTGGTTGATATTTGCTTAACTATACAGTGCGTATATGTCGTAAAGGACGAGATTAGAATAACAATTTTGTTGACAAGTATGCAGAAATACTAACCCGGACTTATAATGCATAATGTGGGGAATAACGTCTTCATGTGCGGAATTGTCGTGCTGTATTGAAGACCCCTTGATGGCCTTTAAGTTTGTTTTCTGCTCTTCGGTGGAGTTGTTGTCTCTTTTTCTATTCCCATCCTCATTTTTCTTTTTTCTAAATTTGTTTCGTATGAGCATAATTGTTTCCATGAAACAGACCGCTTATATCAAAATTAGAATTTAACTTACTCATTCCGTCACAAAGTAGCTGTGTATAGATAGATACATCCTGCAGACAAATGGACGACAGACTAGATAGGATTATACTCCAGAACGATAACTTTCCTAAAATGACATATTTCATTAACTTAGGTAATGAGATCGACAATGGGACAATCAACAGGTGCATTTTTAATATATGTAGCTCAAAAGTGTCGTTACTTTATAACGGCTGTTTTTGTGCTAATAGAGCTTTCTTACAATTTGACGAAAGGTACGAACGCTTGTCGAACCGTACGCAAGACTTGTTTATATATTATCCTCATCAAAGAGTCATGGAACTTCAGTGGCGTCTTTCAGTAATATTTGCCTATTATGGGAATTATATTGTGTGTTAGACATGATTTTTTGTGTGAAATAGTAAATGTTGGGACGTACGAGAGATAAAACTATTATACCACCAGGGGGAAGAAGATAACTCTACAAAATTTCCTAAAGTAGTCTCACCACAAGAAAAAAAATAAAAGATTGCACTCAACTCATCCCCCCTGTTTTCTAAGAAAAAGATTACAACTCTGAATAATTGGAATTAGGATAATGCTATTGTATTCTTGTCTTACTGTATACATCTGTTGACATCCTTGTCTTACTATATAAAGGTGGTAGCATCCTTGTTTTACTATATACAGCTGTTAACATCCTTGTCTTACTATATAAAGGTGGTAGCATCCTTGTTTTACTATATACAGCTGTTAACATCCTTGTCTTACTATATACAGCTGTTAGCATCCTTGTTTTACTATATACAGATGTTAACATCCTTGTCTAACTATATACTGGTGTTAACATCCTCGTCTTACTATATACAGCTGTTAACATCCTTGTCTTACTATATACAGCTGTTAGCATCCTTGTTTTACTATATACAGCTGTTAATATCCTCGTCTTACTATATACAGCTGTTAACATCCTCGTCTTACTATATACAGGTGTTTACATCATTGTCTTACTGTATACAGGTGTTAACATCCTTGTCTTACTATATACTGATGTTAACATCCTTCTCTTACTATATATAGGTGTTAACATCCTTGTCTTACTATATATAGGAGTTAACATACTTGTCGTACTATATACAGGTGTGAACATTCTGGTCTTACTATATACAGGTGTTAACATCATTGTCTTACTATAACGGAAAATCGTCGAATAGGCAATCATATCACCATCTTGACCTTTAAAAATACTTTGAAAAGAATTGTGTACGAGTCTCTAATTGTATCTTGCTGGGACAATGTTATTGGCCATTTTGGAGAAACTAATATTCGTTCTGAATATACATGACATATATGCTGAGAAACGTCCATCAAAAGTCAACTAAACAACCAACCAAATTATAACAGATAACGTCCGTATTGTTAGATGATCCCTGACCTCCAAGTACAAATTTGCAGGGGTGGAATTATCAATTAGATATGATTACGGCAATTGAAAATATTCACCATTCCTTTATGCTCTGTCCATAGCCTTGTCTTGCTGCAAAACCTAATATTTAACGACATCAGTAATGAAATGTAAGCATCTAATTACAGTATAACAACAGCTAGGTCTTTGTTAATCATTTACATTATTAACATAAATTATGTTTTTAACATTTAAAGTACAAAACCACATTTGTCCTAATGAATATCATGGTATAATTTACACGGACAAATAACAAATAAGGGTGTAAGTTATTATGAACATCTTTAAAACATTTTTATTCATATTACACATTTTGTTGGGAAACCCCCTATGCTAATACATGTATATCAATCAACAGTGACACGTATGTTTAATTTGCATTAAAATAACATATACTTGTTGTAGTGTGTGGCATGGGTTTTACGATTATATCTTCAAAAAACAATTGCAGATACTTTGTAGTTGAAACACATTAAGATATTCCTTTAATTTAGTGGTGTTATTTTGAGAATGACACGAAATGATTTTACAAATTTACATCAAAGATAGTAAATGTATTAAAATATATGTAATATGACTTTTACCAACCATAAGTAAATTATAAGTTGAGAGACTTCCGTTAGATATACAGAGTCGTGTAAAATAGAAATGTACGAAAAAATCAACTATGACACGAGTTACGGGAATTGGAAAAGAGTCCATTAATATATTACATGTTATTAGGCAAGGTGATAAGCAACCGACGAAAAAATATAATCATAGTCCTTTGTATTTCTTAGTAGATTCATAACAATTATTAATTAATGAATGGATGAATATTTTTATTGCAGATGCAAACATAATACTACAGCAAAATAGCGTACTATATAATGACAATAATGACAGTTAACAAACAGAGAACACCACAATAAGGTAATTAAATCAGTTTATTACTATTAGAGGTCGGTCATTTACAAACGTATCAACCGTATCGTATACGTTGACGTATCCGCATCTTCAGATATATAAAAAAAAACTATTATGTGATCCCGAGCTTATTTATAAGACCATACTTCACTTAAAAAAAAAATTGGAATTTCTTCGAAACATGAAACATACACTTTCAATATTTGTGATAGTGGTGTTTTGTAAAACAAAAATAAGGGGTTCTATCAACTACTGTTACATGCCCTTAAAAAGGAGCCAATGTAGGTCATGTACACGAATATCGTAAACAATCCTTTAATAATCTAGTTAAAGATTTTATATGAATGAACACACAAAAAAAAATGTACTACGTATATACATGTAAGGAACTTTGAATATTGTTCATTTGCGATTTTATCATAAAAGGTATGATAGAAAGTACTGAGTATCACTCTATTTGTCAATTAACAATTTGGTTCTACGTGAGCACAAGTTCATATACAAACAAACGATTTTACCGTATTCACTGCTATCATGCCTGTAAACTGTTCCAACTATCCGGATTATCTTTAAAAGTAGGGTTACATATTCCACAAAAACTCGATATTTCCTTATTGTTTTGTACATTTCTGCATTAGAAATTAATTAGTCGCCCATTTGCATTATTGAAAGTACATAAAATTAAAACTCGGGATAATATACTGTTTTTTTGGAATATCATACTGTAGGTAATTCTCTAAACAAAACTCACTTTTCCATTTCTCATATAAACACTGTTTTTTTAACATTCGTTCAAAATAGCAAACCAGTTCTGGTAGTATTGATCATTTATACGACATTTTATATACATGTATGTATGAAAGTGTTTTCTTGATAATTCCATACATAATTTATAACTTAATTAAATAATGAATAACGAACTTTTGAAACCCAGTTTCTCTTGCCATTTAATGTTCATGTGGACCCTTTGGCTAAAATGGCTCCATTTTCACCTCAAAAGTTAATCTGAGTACAGACAAACCTGTGCATCTAGAAAAGTTTTAAGGCATAGCAGGCCTTCGATAACTGTAATTCAAATGAATTGTATGATTCAGAAAATTCATAACTTAACTGGATTTTGCAGTGCACTTTTTTTCGTCCCTGCAGAAGATGATAAAATTAACAAACAGTTGAGTTTTGCTTGATATGGTCCACTCCGGTACACAGTTTAAATCATCAATTATTTCCAGGTATCTATTGTCCATCTATTGTCCATGCTAAACAAAATAGCTCACTTCAATAATTACCAGTGGGGAAGATCTCAAACCTCTTTCTCAACTTAGTTTATTTTGGTACCATCTGGATCAGTGAAAAAAGTGCACTGCAAAATCCTGATAAGTTTTTATTTTTCTAAAACATAAAACCTATTTGAAATGTATTTATCTAAGACATGCTATGCCTTAATGAACTTCTCCAGATGTACAGGTTTGTCTGCACTCAGAGTAAATTTTAAGGTGGGAATACGGCCATTTTAGCCGAAGGGTCCACATGAACCTTAAGACATTAATACGTAGAATAAACCTATACTGAAATATCATATACCATATTAAGTTTATCATATATTATATGCAACCAAAACTTTTTAATTCTATGTTACCTTAAAATGAACATAGGTAGATGACCAGGTTTACCACATAAAAAGATGATTGGTACATGTTTACCAAGCTTTAATATAAAACGACAAAAACGATTATTGCATTGGCTTGATGTAATGATCATTCATGTGTATATTAATGTATATATAGGAGAAAACGTTACAAAGTTGAAAAAGTTGTATCTAATCCATTTGTCATTTTTTAACAATAAAATATGTTTAAACTATTGGCTTGATGAAATCCCCAAATTTTAGACGCATAGGTAAGAATAAAGGCCACCATATTGTTATACAAATGCTTGACTATGTTCAATATAAACTCGCTTGAGAGTGTCGAATATGGAAGAATGTGCCCTTGCTCTTTACTGCGAAACCTCCTGTAATTGCAAGAAATTTCCATTGAAATGTAGTAACATGCCTAAGTATGCATAATAGTTTACAATTTCCAGCTCCTGGTTGTCAAAGAAAAAAAGCGGTTATTAACAGGTTGCCAACCATTTTTAAAAACGACTACCTTTGTCTTGTCGGTATTAACAGTAATATTCCACTTTTTACAATAAAGTAATTTTTTTCTAGCGAGACGTGTAAAGTCATTCACGCAGAATAGAAACAATAGAGGTGATAATGAATCACCTTTTTGCACTCCCAAGAAATAGTTAAAAGCCTCCGAAGTGCGAATTCTTAGACGAACAGTTTCATAAACTGCCTTTATGATTAAAACAGATTTCGGGCTTATTCACTTCTTTAATAGCTGGTACTATAGGATTCTACTGATAACCTTGACAACTGCATTCCGAAAATCGACGAACGCGCAATACAATTTTGATTTCTGTTGTAGAATATGTGTTATTCAACCATGAAGTACACATATAGCGTCTACAGTAGAGCGACCAGATCGAAATCCAGACTGGTTATCGAGTTTTCCCTCATCCTTGGCCCAGCTGAGTAATCGTTCGGTTAATATCGATGCAAATAGTTTTAGTAAAATACTCACTAAAATGATTGGTCGATAATTATTCGGGTCAGTTAAGTCACCATTTTTCGGAACCTCTATTGCTATATGCCTTTCGACCACGTATCCGTACAAAGATATTTTCAAACATAAAGTTGAAGATAGTTTTAAAAATTGGAGCAAAGAAAACTAGATTTGACGACAACATTTCAGTAATAATGGAATCATTCCAAGCAGACTTTCCAGAATTTAGTTTATTTATATGACGTTTAATGTCATTTTCCAAGATTTCGTTATCTAAAGAGTTTATTGTAACAATGTTTAAAACGAGCTATTTTCAATTAGACGGATAACATCTTGACATATATCTAAAGGGTCTCCCCCAGCAATTATTCAAAGTGACGCCACAACAAATCACCATTCGCTAAACATTTTGATTCCTTTCGTGGCTTTACTCTTGACCAGATTTTTCGTGGGTTTGTTTAAACCTTTTTTGAAAAGTTCGAGTCCTTAGGCACGTTTGTAACTAGCTCCAGCTAAACGTTTAGCCATATTGTAACTATGTCGGGCTAAGATATATATGTTTTCTAAATTAAGGCATTTTGTAACATGTCAAAAAAATAATTGGAAATCAAATCTATGGAAGATGCTTTTTCCATAAAGATACTCATGCATAACACTAATATTAAGCCTAATTTGTTAGAAAGGAAGGACATACAAGTGATTGAAAATTATGGGTGTCAATTTTAAGTTTTTTGTTTAACTGTGCAGATCTGCCCGGATGTGTTTATTTCGGCACAGATGGTACTTACATGGTTGTTTCTATTGGTTTTCCCTTATATTCAGATTTACACTAGTTTTACGTTATCGATAAAGCGTTAACAAAATATTTTGTTGTTGACGTCAGTATAAACTTTTGTTAATGACATCGTTTTTATATTAATATGAATGTTTGGTTTGATTTTAGTCAGTTCTTATTATGTCTGTTTGGGTTTGCCTACCTAATGTTATCAATATAACAGAACTATAGTCAACTGCAAGTGGTATATTTGCTATTTTAAACCAGATTTGAATTACTTTTTTTCTTCTTCAAAACTGACTTTTCCAAGCCAGGAAATTGGCGTGTGTTGTACGTTCACTTCTTCCGTTGAGTTTTTGGATTTCACATTTTCTTATTTGCCTTTAAGTAACTTCCGTTATGTAAACACGTTACATTATCAGGTCATAAAACTTTTCCAACCGTCGTAAAGTCCATGATAATGTAGAATGGGGGTCAACAAATACACAATAAATTTGCTGTGGAATAATACAATTATCGTAAAAGTAAAAAGTAAAAGTATAAAAAAGTTTAAACTACATAGTCTTTACTTATAAGCAAGTACATGCCATTATGATATGAAAAAAGAGGCATAACTCAGTGTTTCCAAATTCCTTAATAAAAGGACTTCTTTATATTATATTTTTTACCTATGTGAATCAAGATTAATGCATAGCTAGGTGTCTTTCATTCACTTTCTGTTTACCTTATTATTTTTCTTAATATCCTTTGAAACGTCTAATAAACTTCTCTGTTTCTTAAAGCGGACTGATTTGAATACAATTAAAGGAATTCAATTTCATCGTATTCCTTTATCTTATTTACTGATATCGTTAAAGTGGTGGTCCAAGACTTTTAAACAGATGTTCAACTCTTTATAAACTAACTAGTAACTACGAATCAGGCATTCAATTTCAAACTGATATTATGTATCAGTATCACTCTTTTGCTCTAGGCAGTGAATTTGCATTCGTTGGATGTCGAAGAAATAATCTGGCAAAATGACAGATATGTGATCTTGGCTTGAAAGTCAATAATTGTACCTCTTTTGAATACGTATCGATGCACACTTTGGTATGATCCACGTGGAGATAGACGTGCATATGGTCAGTATTTTTAATCGTGACAGATGGATTAAACAGAATAAGGATGTTCCTTTTTTTTATGGAAAGACCTTTTGATTTTCTTTTTCTGATATGATTTTTCCGCCATAATTTGTTTCTTGTGTATTATATTGGTTCTGCAACAAGTAGCTTATATATTAAGTAAATGATACTGTACAGTGTATCCACTTTTTTCATTTTAACCGAATATTTATTACTGAAGTGTTTTCCCTTTATACCGTTAGCCGTGTATTTTCAGCTACTCCGTCGCAACAAAAAAAAATCTAATAGATTTTTCAACATTTATCGTCTTATCTTAAGAAGGTTTTGGTCAATTTGAAGCGACGCGATATCATATTATTCAGATCGTCCTTCCAGTATCCAATAGGTATGTGAGGATATGTGAGGGTTGCAATAGCGATAAATCCTACTTTTTAAAGGATCACTCTGATTCAAACAAAAAATTCACTGAAACTGACATGATCAAGATGCTTGATTTCTTTATTGACAACATATTTGTTACGTTAGGAGGACGTGTTTTATAACAGACTGTCGGCATTCTGATGTGAACCAATTGTGTCCATGTTCTTGCCGACTTATATTTTCATTATAATGAAGCTGACTTCATACAGGAACTTCTAAGGAAGAAAGATAAGAAGTTAGCAATATCATTTAACTTCGCTTTCCGCTATATATATGATGTTCTCTCACTAAATAATTCAAACTTTGGTGACTATGTTGAACGCATCTATCCAATCGAACTAGACATAAAGGATACAAGAGATACGGGTAAGTCAGCCTCCTATCTTGACTTTAATCTAGAAATTGACGAAAGGGACAGTCAAACCGATAAATCGAAAATAAACTGACAACGCCATGGCTAAAAAGGACAAGGACAAACAGACAAACAATAGTACACATGACAAAACATAGAAAACTAAAGAATGAATAACACGAACCTCACAAAAAATTAGGGGTGATCTCATGTGCTCCGGAAGGATTAGCAGATCTTGCTCCACATGTGGCACCCGTCGTGTTGCTGTAAGGGTTACTGCCCTTTAAAGCAATTTGACAAATTTGTTTCATTTTACATTTCAACTACAAATTTGAAACAACATTAGATATTAAAGAGAAACTGTCAACAATAACACTGATCAGCGAGACAAGACCGACATATAATTCAACATGACAGTAAACGTCAGATGAATCCAGATTTGATTGATTGTCCTATTATGATATTTTTTCTATGTGTTTTTGTATATGCCGTATACCATAATCATGATAGATTGACAGTAAATCAGTAAAAATGATCAGAAACACAAGATCTAAAGATAAGTCAACATGATGGAAATTTACCATTTTTAATAGTTGTTTTGGCTTATATATTTTCAGAAATTATAATAGATTTATTGAAGCATCAGCAACAATTATCAAAAAGACAAAATCTACATTACAATATATGACTATTTTTAACAATATGTTCGTGTGGCTTCTATATTAAACACTACAGTAGATATATAGACACTTAAAATGGCAAACATGATTAGCAAAAAGATTTAAATAAAAGCAACAATAGTATACCCTGTTTAAAAGTCATCAATCGGTTGAGAGAAAACAAATCCGGGTTACAAACTAAAACCGAGGGAAACACATCAACTATAACAGGAAATCAATAAAACAACAGAACACTGAAGTGAAAAAAACAAAACAAACGATAATGCAATCTACATAGAAACGAGCTCCTAGATAACAACTGCCGTATTCCCGACTTGGATCCGATAATAAAGAAATAATGGGTTGAACCTGGTTTTGTGGCTATCCAAACCTCGCGCTTTTATGACAATGTTATATATACCGTTAAAATAAGTCAATTTGTTGAAATCGTCAATCAAACAATTTTTAGTGTCCTTGCTTCTTAATGTCAATTTTCACCTTTTTAGCATTAACCTTAAATCTAAAAATGTAAAGTGATGGGAAAACATTGTTAAAAGCACGATCTACAAATAACTGATTTTGAAGTCCAATCAATGTCCAGCGTGTAACATATGGCGTCTTAAAATAATTCCTCTACCAATAAGGGTTGGTATATTCCTTTTGTTATTCTGATATGGTATCGCGGTATCTTTGCGTGACTACTTAGATTGCAGGTACCTTACATTTATATTTTTTATTACCCAATACCGATTCAATTTTCGACTTCAACTCCAATACTTTGTGGTCCAGAATTTGTATGTATATTTTTTCTGTATCTATAAGCCTACATAACTAAGTTTGTTGTTTGGCCATCTGTTTTTTTTTTTCATGACCAATTGGGAATATAAGACGACAACACACTGTACCAAAATACTGATCAGATTTTTACAATAATGAGTTTTGCTTTTATAAAATCATTCAAATAATGATCAAAATTATCGGAAATGGATTAATTAATAACAGTTTTTTGGATAAAAGGTAACAAATTCGCATTTAAACAATTTGATTCTCAATATCCCATAGGCAGTGATTAATCTATGAATTAAAATTAATTAAGCTAAAAACTTATAGATAAAAATCAACACGATATATTTTTAATAATCTAAAGGCGGATTTATACGTTTTGACATGTCAAGAATATGTTTTTGTTAGTTCTTTCTTTTATTTCGTTTCTTTTAATGATTCAGATACTAACACAAAGTTGAATGCTGTACTTCAATTTTTGACATTTATACCTATAATGTTTAGTTGTTTTGTTTACACATCGTTGTCAATATAATGGAATTTGATGCGAATGTCAAAATATTTAGAGGTTTTGTTAACTATAAAACCAGGTTAAATCCAACATTTTCTACATAAGAAAATGCATGTACCACGTCAGTAATATGACAGTTGTTATCCATTTGTTTGATGTGTTTAACGTTCAATTTTGGCATTTGATAAGCTTTCCTTTTTAAATTTGTCCTCGGAATTTTGAAGAGTGATTTACTGTATTGAAGCCAATGTATTTTTGTTAATGTAAAATGGCAGTCTATATACTTTAATCCAAGAAATTATATGTCTATTATGGATTAAAACATCAAATACTTTGTGACATGTCCAGAATATGTTTTCTATATTTTTATTGTTTTTGTGTTTCTTTTTATGATGATTAAGATAATAACACAATGTTGACTGTTGTATCCCTATTTCGACATTCTGTTTATTAGTTATGCAATCTTTTGATGTGTTTGAGATTTGATTTTGCTGTTTGATGAGTCATTTTCTGTTTGGAATTTTCATTGGAGATCAGTATTTTTGTGATTTTACGTTTTGTTCTTACAGTTTATATTTTATGATAGAACTATTTACAGAGATATCAATCCAAAAGAGCAGGAAACTCAGAAAGAGGAGTAAAAATCAGAAAAGTTAATATTAACTTCAATGAGTTACTGATAGAAACCGTTACAATAAAATTTGAAAAAAAATTACTATAAGATTTGCATTGTTTAACATATCTAATATGATTTTTTTATGAAATTAAACATGTTTATTATTGGCCCCTGTAAACGTTTTACTAAGATTTCTTACACTCTCTGTGTTTGCCTTGTGTTTTTATATGTCTGTATTGTGATACATCCCAATTGCTCTATCTAAATAAAGAACACATAAACACATAAAATGCGAAATTAGCGTTAGTTAAGTATCTTAAAATAAAAAAAAAACGAAGTTTGTGAATTTAAAATTTAAGTGATTTGGTGACATTTTCAAAATATATAATTTTAAAAACAATGGAATTTGGAAATTTTAAAACTTAGATAAAGGATCCAAAAAAAAAAACCCTAAGAATTGATATGTGTGACACGTACCAATAAAGCATCAATTAACAGTTATAACATACACTTTTTGAATGAATTGATAAAAAAATAGCAAACGGGACAAGGAGTATGAAGAAAAATATTTACAGAGTAAATTTGACCAGGTATGAAGTTCGGGACTGCTAACGGTACAATTACTGGACACCCTTAGTTCACACATTTGATAATCAGCTGCAACTGTCATCAAAAATGTTTTCAAGTATTATGAAGTGAGTGTGTTCAATATTTATACAATTATATAAGTCCTTTATACATGTCTGTTAAACATTGCTCCATATAATTGCAACGTTCAAAAAAAGAAAACCGACACTACATGTTTTATCCAAACGTTCCGTTTGTCTCTTGCAAGTGTAAATGATTTATTTTGTATTTTAATACATGAACACTTCATATCATATTAGTGAACCTAATTTACATCATGAATTTTGATTAGATGCCTTTTATAATTAGGATTCACTTCACGACATATCTATTAACAGACATACGAAAACAATGGCTACTTATGGAAAGATATGACATACATTCTAAAATATGATGAGATGGTCTGTTCAGTGTGGATATTGTTTCTACATCTGCATGTTGATAACATGTTTTCTGCCAATTGTGTGTATGTATATTGTTTTCTTCTTTAATTAATTCGATCCATCTATTTTTGACTTAACATTTCCTTGTCTTCAAATTATTGTCATCATTGTACATTTCTATATATTTACCTAACGCGTAAATATTGATACATATTTGGCACAACTTTTTGGAATTTTGGATCCTCAATGCTCTTCAACTTTGTACATGTTTGGCTTTATCAATATTTCGATTTGAGCGTCACTGATGAGTCTTATGTAGACAAAACGCGTGTCTGGCGTATTAAATTATAATCCTGGTACTTTTGATAATTATACAACCACTGCCTCAAGTGAATAACACTTGATGCAGTTGAGGAATCTATATATTTTACATTTATAGTTAAAAATAGGTGACTATAGTTTTATTTGTTAACCTTTACCTTTAAAGGATCAACAATTACTGACAAATATCAGTGAATTTTCTTATTTAATATGGGCTCAATACAATTCTTCTTATATAGTGCATTACAACATGTACAAATGTATATGCTAATGTTTTGACAGAGATTTTGCCAATATTTTTATGCTTGCTACGATGGGTTAAACTTAGTTGTTGATATTATATAACAGGATTCGACGGACTTTATTCTCTTATGAAGTCTTAATAAGTTATTCGATCATAAATGTCCTCTTTCGGTACCGGTTTTATACATGTCTGGTGGATTTGCTTTGTACCATAAGGATAACTTATTTGTGGTTATCTTTTTATGATACGGATCCTGTAAAGCACTGATAAAAGAGAACTTAAACCTTTACGAAAATAGACATTTGTCGTTTCTGATTATTGTCGATCTGATAACGCCCATGGCTGAAAATGTACAAAAACAAAAGCATCATCACAAAAATTCTAAAAATAACTAAAGTGATCATGTTTTGCAACTATTGATGTTTTTTTTTCATTTTTAAATCATGAACAAGCGATAAAAATAACTGACCAAATATAAGCTAAATTCAAAAAATGAAAACAAATATTGAAGCAGCAACAAACGACAAACCCTGCACTAATCAATTTTTGAATTTAGCTTATATTTGGTCTTTATTTGTCACTTTTGCATTGTTTCGCATCATTTTAAGAACCTTTCACAAGATTTCAAACTACACTATAGGGTTTGCGTATTTTTGAAAACCGTACCCGGACCTTGTGTTGTTAATAACATCCTTGTGTCTTAGTCTCTCTGATTGAAAAGAATCTAATCAATATGTGTTATCTGACCCCCCCCCCTACTCTAGTAGTTTTTAAATTTGTGACGTACTATAATTTGGTAGTTTTTCACCTAAAACCTCCTTGAAAATTACTGTAATTTGGTAGTATTACATCTAAATCCTCCTTGACAATTACAAATTCATATATAAACATTTGACAATAAACAAATGTATTTTTTTATTTATTGTTTTGCAAATCCTAGTGGACATTTCATCCTCGAGTGTTACAAAACCACACCAGTAGTCAACACTGCGGTGTTGACATAAATATCAATGATATGGTCATTTTTATAAATTATCTGTTTGCAAAAGTTATGATTTATTCGAAATACTAAGGATTTTCTGATCTTTGGCGTACATTACCTTAGCCATATTTTACACAAAGGTAGGCAAAAGATATCAGTGAGACAGTCAAAATCATAGATCGAAAATAAACTGACAACGCCATGGATAATAAATAAAAAGACAAACAGATAAATAATAGTTCAAAAGACTCAACATAGAAAAATTAAGACTAAACAACTTTTAGGAATAAGGTGTCCTTAATGTTCTTCAACTGTATACTCGTTTGGCTGCCTAACGTTTTTGATCTGATTGTCAGTGATTAGTCTTGTATAGACGAAACGGGCGTCTTGCTTTTTAAATTTAAAACCTGGTACCTTTGATAACTTTATTACACCATCGGGTCAATGCAAATGCTGATGGACATTCATCACCTCAATTGCAATTATACCACACCTTTTTGTTTTCACCAGAAACCTTAATTAAAACATCTGCATTCACAAACACAATATAATTAAGTCAGTTTTTTTTTAATTTTCCATCCAACAAATGATGAATGTTATACCCTTATCGGTAAATTGTTATTGTATAATAACAAATTGTCAATATCCAATTATAATGTAAAATAAGCAAGTTGTTTATGATTGCTAGTGAGACATATTTACATTTTTTTCTACATAAAGTGGATTGCATTACTGAACTTACTTCCATAATGAGCAAAACATATACCCTTTAATCTGCTGTTGAAAGTGTCTATTTATGTACACAATTAACTTTAAAAGAGTAATGCGCTATTTATTTAAATTGGGTAAAGGAAAGACAAGAATAGCAATTTTATGTTTATTTCAGGTTCCACTCTAGATGAAATTGGTCTGTCAGAATCAGTTTCAACTAAATTCCTACAAGCACGTCACTACAATTTAGGTAAAGATAGGAACAAAATCTCACCGCCTGATGTATTGTTTAATAAGATAGAATTTACCATTCCAGGAGCTGAATTTGAGTTGAATAATTTTCACCATGGTCGATTAAGAAGAGAAACGTCTGGTGTTCTTAAGGCTGGCGATATTCAAGCAAGCCGCGTAAAAACTAACAGTTTATCAGCACAGCTTGTAAAAGCGGATAGAGTGAGAGCACGAAATGTGAAGGCCTCCATCGTAACAGTTGGCAAAACATCAACATTGCAAAAATTAAATAATTCAAGAATGTCAGGCAATTTTGTTTCAAAGCGGTATGTAAAAGACTCAGAGGAGGCATCAACTGTAAGATCTGGAAGAAATTTTCGTAAAAGGGCAAACTTATATAGATCTAAATCAAGAAACCCAAGGAAAAAATCATTCTTTATTCGGAGGAAAATTTTCAAAATAAAACCGCCTTTCATGACAAGACACACTTTCAAACCACCTGTGGTACAAAGACTTAGACAAAGTAATACTATTGTAAAGAAAAAGGAGAGATCGAATAATGTAAATTTAAAGAATCGTATGTTAAAATCTAATAATCTGTTGAAAAATAAAAAATCGAAACTGCATCAAGGATTTTTACGGTCAAGGATGAATACTGAGCCACAAATCTCTGATAGAAAACGAACTGAGCTACGAGCTTCTGATACATCACGGAAAGAGACAACACTATTTGATTCAACACGGACACAAGGTAAAGAAATGTCAAAAGTACAAAAAAGAAACATTTTGTTGGAAACCTGGATGAGTAATCTTTCGATGTTTAAAAGAAAACAAGCTTTACAAAATTTAAAAATGAACAGGAAAAGTGGATACATCCGTAAATCATCAGCAACTCCTGTTCAAAACACTAACATGCTGCAAAAGAAATTCTTGAAGGCAAATACGAAAGAAATTAATGTTAGACGAGAACAAACTGAAGAAAACAATTCTTATGACTATTACACCGAGAGTGAAGAATATGAAAGCGAGATGATAATACCCAAAGGAGACGATGGTAACGGCGCTTTATATCAACGTCGTTTAAAAGAAAAACTTCCATCAAGGTCTGAAGACTCAGTTCGTTCTATACGGGTTCATGACCAAAGCGGATGGAAACAAAAAGAATCTTTCTATAGCAATTCTGATAGTTACGAAAGTTTGGATTATCAAGATGATGTGCAAGTTCCTTTAAAAGTCTCTGAACTACAAAAAACATATGATTCTTTTTTCGACACAAGTGAAAGTGAATATGGTATTGAAGCTATCAATCAGAAACCTGTACGAAAAAGATTATATAACGCTTATGACAAAAATTACGTAGCAACAAACCACAGGGCTGATGATAAAGAGCGAGAATACACAAGTAGCGATAATTCATTTTTTTATGAAAGCGAACCCTTTTCGTCAAGTTCAGATGATGATTGGTCGGTATATGATTCCAGTAGCTACGAGGAAAAACAATCTCAACAACCTGAACACACTGAAAAATCTAAAGACACTATTAGCTCTGAGAAAAATTTAACCCCAAAATATCTACAGACTGATAAATCGTACGATAAAGTTATTAAAGACTATTACTATATAGACAGTAATGAAAATCCGATTGATAGTGATAACAGTTATAACAATGAAGAAGAGTATGTTCCTCTTACCTTTCAAAAGATGAAAATCGTACACACTGACAATGCTATTATCAATTCACAAGAACATGATTCTAACGATTTCTATACAGAGAGTAAGGAAAATGACAACGAGAAAACATCTAAAGATGACGTGGATAGTGACGCACTGTTTAAAAATGAACACACTTCAGCAGAAAGTAGCGAGTTTTTCATTGAATCATTCGAAAATTGGTTCAGTGATAGTGAAAATATATAGTCAAAAACGAAAGAGGAAACATGACGACTGATAACTTGAAACCCATCTATTTTGACAGAAATTACATCATATATTTGTAGTAAAAGCATCAGTTGTTACTTTTATCATTAAAATTATATTTAGTTTTGAAATATTGTCTGATCGTTTGTTACATTTTATTCCATGCTCAGGTTAATCGGTATTAAATATTATTGGCTTACAATTCATGTGATTCTTGCAAGATAAAGATATTTCCAATTGATGTTGTGTTGTAACGGATTTTGGGTAGAGCATTTATATAAGAAAAACAATTAATATGACAAAATTAAAAGATTAATTCCATAAACAGAATTTTATACGGCAGTCTCAAGAAACGAGTCTAGTCATTTACATAAAACATTCTATTCATGTTTAATCTACCAGTTTCTACAAACGGAAATTCCTGTACAAAGTTACGAATATAACAATATTTTTCCATTCGTGTAATGCACACACGGACCATTGGAGGGTATTTATCCATTTCTCACCCATAACAAAACATATATACATTAAGAACGAACAGATCTGAGAGTACGTGAAGTTACTCACAGCTAGTTTAAAGCAAATAACAAGGTAGTATTACATTGGTTGCAATGAATTGCATTGATTTCCCAGTGAAATAAAAACCGCTAGTTTCACATGTGATATACTCGTGGTTATTCCACTCATCTGACGTCATACAACAATAGGCGTTGTCAAGACGTCGATCACATCGGATCAAAACAAATTGTGAACTGTAGAAAAAGATATAGTTCCTTACATTTTCTACTTTAATTTCATAAAAAAGCCATTTGCCAATGTAATAAAAAGAATAACTTATCAAAGAAAGTAAATTTCGAAAAATATTCAACTCGTGACCGAACACCACTGATATTGAATCATGCGCTGTGCGCATTTGTAAATTAATGTGTTGTTCGGTTATTACCAATGTTATTTCAACTGATCGGGCGGAGCATAAAGACAGGTTATTTGAGGATGTGTATGATAAGGATGATTGCTGTTATAATAATAACTGATTTCTAATCACCTATCAGTGTCATCAAATGAATTTACAAAAGAATGACTGGACACTTCATTAATGAGTTTATCCTAAAACACCTATCTATAGATGGACTGGTTTATTATGAGCGAACCGGTTAAACTCCGCCAAGTCAAGTGAAATAAATCAAGTAATACTCGTTGAATATTTTTTTTAACTACTTTTCCCCATGCTCAATTAAAAAAACGACTACACCATCCCATTAAACAGAGCTTTGTTTTTAAAAATAGAAATCGCAGCCAAATATTTCTTGTTTTGAGATATAACAGTTTTAAAGAATGAAGTGTAATAAAATACACTCACGATTATATAATAAAAATGCTGGGATTTTTAAATGAACATTTATTTGTTGAGTTTGGAGGATTATTTATTCAACAGACATTCGTGTGCAGCCGTAGTGGCCAGTTTGTTTTTGTACTTGATTGAACCAGAATCCTTTCAGATCAGAAAGATAGTCCTGCAACGGCGCTAACCTAAAATTTTACAGGTAGAAAAAAGTGTATTTTCACGCAGAAAACATGTAAACATTAACATAAACTAAGGACTTTCTTATCCCAGGAATAGATTACCGTAGCCGTATTTGGCGCAACTTTTTTGAATTTTGGTCCCCAATGCGTCACTGATGAGTCTTATGAATACGAAACGCGCGTCTGGCGTATTAAATTATAATCCTGGTACCTTTGATAACTATAAACACAAATGCATACCGTTTATGCACACATAGAGAATAGAACATGATTTTATTGAAAGTTGTATAATTTGATATAAAGTTGTGTAGGCGATGCTGTTGTAAGGAGATTTTTGAAATTTAAAAGGTACGAGACTTTCATTTCATGGAATAGAAAACTCAAAGATATTACTTTTCATACTATGGCGACAGTATACTCTATTTCTGAGCTGAAACTGATTATCATTGATATACATAGAAAAGTATGCATTGTATGCAACAAGCTAGACGATATAGATGACCGTTTCTAGCGCATTGTAACAGAAAAAAAACTGAGGTAGAGGTAGAAACAAAACTTATACAATAAACACTCAATTAAATCACATGATGACCATCTCAAGCTAGAAAAAGCTGTTGATAGATTTAGGAAGATATCAATTAACCGCACAAGATGCACAAAATACAATTTTGACAATAAATGTGTCTTTTTAAGTGTTGCATAAAGCCAAAATACCACAAAAAGTTAAAATAGCTGTAGAAGAGCTGGACCTAAAGCAAAGTCAAATCAGAACAAGAAATCATATATATATATATATATATACCTATATATAATAAAAAAAAATGTGTACCTAACATAGAAGCTGGTTAAAACCTTGAACAGCATTGTACTTAAAGGACATTTGTTTTAATGAACAAACTGCTACTAATAAAATCGATACACTAAAAATACTTAAACATTACAGATTAAATCAGTACTGAAACAGTACCGACAAAATCAGTCCTTAAACAGTAATGACAAAATCAATACTAAAACAGTACTGGCAAAAACAGTTCCGAACAGTACTGACAAAATCAGTACCGAACAGTACTGACAAAATCAGAACTGAAACAGTACTGACAAAATCAGTAGTGAAACAGTACTGACGAAATCAGTACTGAATTTATAGAAAGTATAACATTATAAGCTTTTAGTCTTTCCTAACAGAACTAATATGTACGAGGGTAGATATGTACTAAAAAAGCTTGGGTAAATTTATGGCAGTGAATGATTAAAAAAATGAATTCAAAAATAAAAATTGGAATTTTTTCTTTGGGTAAACGTCAGCACGACATCAAATGAAACCACAAAAATGACAAATGATGTCAGAATTCAACAAAACTGGAGTTTCACGAAATTAACAAAATAAGCTCTTAACCGCGTTGTAACTAAATAGAACAAGATTTGAATAAATACGATGAAAAAAGTAAATAATGATTCAATTGGAAATGATGAACATTTAATGAAAATAAAGCATTGCAAAGAGCGTAAATCTGCTTAAACATCTGTCTCCAATTACAAAAATAATTACCCAAGTATAAATCAGGCTGGCGTGTTTTTATTTACCATTGTTAAGTTTGTTGATTCACTAAGCCAACCATACATGTATGTATATTGGTAAAATATTATTATATTATATGGTTATTTATATACGTAGTTTTGCCAAAAAACATATCACGAAAAACAAAAAAAACCATTTATTATCAAATAAAAAACAGGTTATCAGTGATGTAGGTTCTACATATACAATAAGCATAACAGTTTAAATAGATGATAAAAGACAACCACGGCTGTTTGCAGAGCTCTTCAACTGTAAATTTTTATTTCAAAATCACACCAAATATATATTAAGATAAAAAGAATGTAATTACAAAAACAATTTTAATGGTGATATATTTTCAAAAGCTAACCTTTGAATGATCAAGAATAACGAGCCTCCAAATGTACAGTACGTTCTGGTAAACTTTGTTCTTAAACCATTTAACATTTGTCGTTTTGGCAAAAGAGCCAAACATTGATTTCCTTATTACATAACAGATGTATAGGTTTTGTAATCGTTACCTAAATCAGAAGTTAAGCAAAATGTTCCCATATTAAAATGATAGAATAAAATAGCTTTAAACTTAAAATATAGTCTAACTTAGACGTTGAAGAGATTCTATATATTCATGATTAGTTTGCCAAATGCAAACTGAATCTTTACGATTAATTGTTGTTTATTTATCCCAATTACACACCAGATTGTGTATACGCATATGCAGGTAGTAATTCTTGATATTTTTTAAGTGTTAATTCAAGAAATTGAACAGTATTTTTTGCATTTATATAGTTATCATCTTTTGAATGGTAAATAGGTAATTCACATCCTTGAGCACGATGTTCACAGTTCATCCAATCATGTATGAGATCCAGCTCCTTCACTAATGTGTTTATGTCACATGACAACTCAGGCATGGACAATGTTGTGTCATTTATACATTGAATCACAGTTTTTAAATTGATGCAATCTGTTTTCATACAGTTTTGAACCTAGAAAAAAAAATTCATTTCTAATGTACATCTAAAAGATACATAAGCATTCTCTGCTTGCCATGGCTGTGAGCATCATTTTGCTTACTTTCTGATTTTCGTAATAAATATACTATATTGTATAAAAAAATTATGTTTTTTTTGGCAAACCGTAGATACAGATTATTCAATCAATAATCTAACTTCAAGATCAAAATTTGAGAACTCTATAGACACCAATTATACGAGATAAAATTAAGAATGAAAATGGGGAATGTGTCAAAGAGACAGCAACCCAACCATAATGCAGACAACAACCGAAGGCCATAAATGGGTGTTCAATGCAGCGAGAAACTCCCTCATCAGGAGTCGTTCTTCAGCTGCCCCATCACAAATATGTATACTAGTTCACTGATAATGGACGTCATACTAAACGCCGAATTACACACAAGAAACTAAAATTAAAAATCATACAAGACTAACACTCGCGGCTCCTGATTTAGGACAGACGCAACATGCGGTGGGGTTAAAGAAGTTTTTTGAGATCCGAATCCTTTACTCTACCTCTTGCCAATGTATAAAAAAACAAACGCACAAAACGCACAGTATACACAATTGAATAGAAGTCCGGAGGTAATAACAGAAAATAAACAAAATGACAATAATACATAAATAACAACAGACTACTAGCAGTTACTGACATTCCAGCTTCATACCTCAATTAAACTGATTGAAAGATTATGCCTTTTTCATATGAATATCAGGCACAGTCCCTCCCGTTAGGGGTTTATTATAATACCACCATAAAACATATGAGAAAACATAACCCGTGTCATGCCAACAACTGGTTTTAATAGAACTGTGTTTAATTCCGATGCAAATACCTCCCTTCTTAATAAGTCTGTTTAAAGGTTTTGTTCGCTGTTGAGGTGAAAACTGACATGTTTGTGCTTTGTAAAGAGTATAACCATAACAGATTGGATGTGAAATGTATAAGATGACTGCCTGTTGAGTTATATTTACGAATGATGTCCTTGTACCGATGATAAAATTGAGTAAATGTGTTGACTAGTTTGTGATATCGAAAACCCTGGTGTAATAATTTTTCAATGATAAATAAAATCCAAAATCTAATACGGTGTTACATACACGAAATGTGCAAGTGGAGATACATAAACACCATAAGATGGTGATAAGGTAACGTCACCATTTAAAAATGCATAATTAACGATAGGAAATGAAAAATCATCTCTTTTAACAATTTTTTTTTTATATAAAGCTTCCCGTAAATGGTATAGATATCAAGATAGAAGAAAGGGCAGTGGTCATTGTTAGTATTAGCTTTATTGTTAATTTTTTGTATCAGGTGTTGTTTCGAAAG
Source organism: Mytilus edulis (assembly GCF_963676685.1). Classification (NCBI taxonomy): domain Eukaryota; kingdom Metazoa; phylum Mollusca; class Bivalvia; order Mytilida; family Mytilidae; genus Mytilus; species Mytilus edulis. The sequence goes on from NC_092347.1 coordinate 99,866,475, forward strand.
GTCTTTGCTGATTTTAGTCATAATTTGTTACTCATAGCAATACAAAACTAGGTCCGCAATAAGTGGTGTACAGTTTATCACAATTGGAATTTTGATAACTTGACGATATACGGAATCTCCAAAGCGAGCAAAAATGTTATATGGTAAATATTCAAGAGCAGGTATAGTATCAAATCATGGCCAATTGACATAGTTCTTTGTTTTTTGCTTAAATGACCTACAAGAGTTGGAACATATGAATTCGCATTCTGACTTTTTAAATGCCCATTTAATTAGGTGTGCGATTTTTCCTTAATGGGAATATGAGGCAAAGTGGTATATAGGGCAGAACAATCAAAACTTTGAACAGAATCAAAATCATCAATATATGAATGCAATTTATCAAGTACTTCTAACGAGTTTTTGGAACTCCAAAAGTAATTAATTCCACTTTTTTTAAAGGCCTTATTTAAACATTTTTTTTCTCAAGGTTTTCGAATCTACCAAGTGTACTAGTAAGTAGAATAGACAATTAAATAGTGGAACAATGGATCGATGATGAAATAAATCGATTTTTGTAAGGTATTTTGTGTAGATTCAGAAGCCCGTTCATAGTTGGGACTATCATTGTATTTGATTCTGCTTGTAAAGAGGAAGCTAATAGTTATCAAAGGTACCAGGATTATAATTTAGTACTCCAGACGCGCGTTTCGTCTACATAAGACTCACCAGTGACGCTCATATCAAAATATTTATAAAACCAAACAAGTACAAAGTTGAAGAGCATTGAGGATCCAAAATTCCAAAAAGTTGTGCCAAATACGGCTAAGGTAATCTATGCCTGGGATAAGAAAATCCTTAGTTTTTAAAAGTTTATATTTGTTACAGATGTCGTTTTCTAAAGATGGAGCTAGTTGGAATGTTGGTGAATTCTTTTTGCAGAACCTCAATGTGAAATTTAGGTAAAACAAAACCGATATTTTATCCACTTTATCAGCCGGACAAAAACAAATTACTTGGCTAGTTCTGTTAGTTTATGTTTGATACGAAAAATAGGGTTTTTATGGTTGTTGTTAAGAGTACAATGTTGTATACGGATATCTATTATGTTCAGTACTGAACTAAAAAATGAGTCCAAAGAATGTTTAGTCAGCTTTTTCCGGTTTTATCCATTTCAAACAGTAGGTACATAGTGAGTCGTCCATTATAATCCGACACTCATTCTAATTAATATTTTACTGAGGCACGTGATTTTAACTCTCGGTCGCGAACAATGTTAAGGTCTCCTGTTATAAAATGGAAAATGCGTCCATAAATGAATTCGGAATTACTGCAATGAGATGACGTATGAGTATTCTCACTGATCTTCACATCTTGACACTGTTGGCTATAATTAAACACATATTTCCGGGTAGATTTCTTGTCAATATAACAAATAAGAGGGAGTTCAGTATTATTAAAATATTCATGAATTAGTTCTTCAACAGAATGGTGGTTAAAAATACCGGCAATATTGACAAAATACCAACCTTTATTTACATATTTTATTTTAAAAATGTTTACTATGATCTTCAGGGCGATCAACTTCGGGAAACAGTTTAGAATAACAATATGTCATTATAATTTGAACGATTTAATACTTAGAAATGCATTATGAAATTGTGTTGCAATCCTCTAAAATTTTATTTAATTTAATTACAGGTAAAGAACAGATATTTGATAACAGATAATGTCAGCTGTTGCTTTTTAAATAGAAATTAGGTTCGAAATATGTATATGATTGGTCCAAAATTTTCTTTCATTGGGATATATTCTTCGTCCATGGATCGGGTTTTACGAACAACATTCGAAACTTTATTCAAAATGTTAACAGAATCGGCCCTTGATATTTTACTTATTCCCATGATACTATCATTCAAACCGAGAGGGAAGAATATATATCTTATTATTTATTCATATATAGGATGTGATAGTTACCTGACAAAAAGAACAGTTATTCTGTTTCAAAACATCTGGAAATCGATTAGGCTGACTGTCCAATTGTTCCATATAGCTTCTTATTTCTACGGCCTTTAAACGAAAACATGAATAGATATACAACAATTATTTATATATTGCAGAATTCAGGATCAATGTTCTATTAGAAATTTAGTTCATTTGTAATGATTTCTATACACTGCTACTCGCTTGATATAGCCTTTTGTAGCCAGAAACGAAGGACACACGTGCCTTTGTCAACATTATTCTCAACTACAAAATAACCAAACTAGCGATACAAAGATTTTGATAGTCATTGAAATTTGAGGATGCTTCTCGGCCACATGGCATCCCAGGCTTGTCGTTCGATGAGGTTGTACTTGTGAAATACCGTCGATAATCAAAAGATTGTATACTACACGCTAAAATTAAGGACTTTATAAGATCAACAGCGAATTTGTTTGCAAACGAGGAAAAAAGAATTTTTGATGTGACATGCCTTCGTTATTGTCGTTCCCAAGGAAAACAGCAATATACATCCAATCAATATTTTTTTCACATTCGCGGATGTTTATCATCAACATCTCAATGTTATGAAAAATGGCCATATGAGAATATCAAAGGAAATATACTGAGTGCCCATGAAAACGCAACACTTTTGTTTAAAAAAAAAAATCTTATAATTTTTATTTTATTTATATTAGAACTTTGTATAGCTGGTTGAAAATGAATTTTAAGGCAATTGTCGACAACTTTACGGTTGAGTGTTTTTTTGGAACAAATGCGAAGTAAGAGTTATTTTGAACGGACATAAACCGAGTTCCCCGCTTTTCAACATACGCGCCATTTTCACGATTTTGTCATTTAAAGCTTGGCTAATGTGATGAATGTTCCCGCCCTTATTGTTAAAAAACTGCAATAAACATCTGAGTAAATGCCAGGACTTTCTGACACCCAGCGACATGCATTTTTGGGCATGATCCAATGAAGTTTTTTCCAGCATACTATTACTAGAAGTCTGAAGTTGTAGCCTCTTCAATAACCCAAATCATCCACAAATTCAACCAAAATGGATTATCTAATGATAAGCCACATCCCGGGGTACAAAAAGCAAGAAACGCTCAACAAGACCGAATCATTTGGTCTTTAACATATCCGATATCGACTCTGACGGATATCCAAAGGTCACGCGAGTTCAATGGTGGTCATGGTAGGTCCCTTGGAGCAATTTCAATAAAGCACCATTTGCGCAAAAATTGTTAAAGAGCACCACAGTCTTTCCTTAGTGACATCTAAACGGCCGTCTGGCGTAAAGATCGAATTCTGTAGACCAAAAATCATTCATTATGTACCAAAAACCGTCAGTGGTGGTTACATAGACATTTGCCACCCGCCTTGGCCAAAAGTCGTGCTTTTTGCCGGATTTTGGTCCGATCGAGCAAATTTTGCATCAGATTTGACATGGTTTAGACGATGAAAACCACCACCAATATCATAAAGTCAGCTTGAGTTTGCTTTGCGGGAATAACATTCCTCGGGAACACATTACACGTCCGGGATGATCAATTCCACGGCGCTGTCAAGATTGCTCTGCACCACGGGGTTGTAACATTTTTGTTAGGACTGTGAGTTTTTGATTCGACATTGGATGTTTTGTTTACCTATTGCGCCCGAAAGATGACAAATAAACATTTTTGTTTGATATCGATCGATTGTTAAAATTGTTAATTTTCAAGAACAATTTATTTTGAAAGATTACCATTTCTAATATAAATTTTATTTTTGAAAAACTAAGTGCTGCGTTTTCATTTTAGCGATAAGAAGTTATTATCAGGAAATCTGCATATTGAAATTTATTGATTATCGATATTTAAAGAACAAATATTAGGGCGATCGATACATTTGTATCAGAGAAGATGTGACCGAGAACCATTCTCTAGATTGTAAAAATAAATATGTAGTTGTTTATTTTTTCTAATGACAGGTTAACAATCAGATGTGTGAAAGTACAAACAATATTTTTAACAACAAACAGAAGTTGATACAGTTAAATATGTCCGACTACGTTTACAGTCTCGTCTTGTACTGGTGTCAGTAAAGTATGTCAATGTACAAAATACATTTGTTAACAATAGGTGGCTACACAATATGTCAAGCTCGAAATCGTCCCTACCAGTTTCGTTCTCAATATTTACATTGTCCATTAAAAATTAAAATAAGATAATGTATACTTCAAAAGCACTTACAGTGGCGTTTTTTATCCTAATGGCCGCAGGTAATGCATAATTTCTCAGACGACTTTCTATTGAAACAATTGTTGTATATTTCCTCTTGTAATCATCGTAAATATTGTTGGAAGTTAAAGATGTCACGAGATCGGTTGAAAAAATGAATGCTAGTAGCATTAACTGTAAAAGATGATGTTTTTTTTATTATATCAATTTGTACTATACTTAAAGTACAGGTACACGTTTTGCTCACAATGATAAAATTGAGAATGGAAATGGGGAATGTGCCAAAGAGACAACAACCCGACCATAGAGCAGACAACAGCAGAAGGTCACTAACAGGTCTTCAATGAAATTCCCGCACCCGGAGGCGTCCTTCAGCTGGCCCCTAAACAAATATATACTAGTTCAGTGATAATGAACGCCATACTAAACTCCAAGTTGTACACAAGAAACTAAAAGTTAAAATAATACAAGACTAACAACGTCCAGACGCTCCTGACTTGGGATAGGCGCAAAAATGCGGCGGGATTAAACATGTTTGTGAGATCTCAACCCTCCTCCTATACCTCTAGCCAATGCAGAAAAGTAAACGCATAACAATATACATTCTGCAGTCTTTGATCTTTTTAAAGATTATAATCAGCACTCTGTTTTTGTTTACTTTTTGTACTTCTTTGAATTAATCCTTGTCATTCTTTATCTTAGAAATGCATGGAAACACGTTTCAATGTTCCTAAAATGGTCACATTGATTTCAAATGTATTTTCCTTATAACATTATTTTGGAGTGTTTAGTAAGATTTCAATGATGACGGCTCACAATAAGAAAAATAGACTTTACATGAACAGCGTTATTTGTGTGTTTTTTCAACTGATCGGGCGAAATTTGCGTTTTAATTTACATCAGTACATCATGTCTAAAGATTTCAGGGATCAAGATGATTCCTGTTATAATTGTTGTTGATTTTTAATCATCTCCCAATGTCATCAAATAGATATACACAAAAATTCATAAATTGTAAAAAAAAATATAATACGAGAAATCAAAAGCTTGAAGTACCATTTAAAACTTATCATAAGTTGAAACGGCTGTGTTTCATCATTTACTTTCCAGATACATATAGTATTTGTAAATTTGAATCGGATTAATAAATAGATAAAGGCAACAATTGTATACTGATATTGAAAAGTCATGAAATGATTGAGGGAAATTAAATCCGGGTTACAAACTAAAACAGAGGGAAACACATTAGGTATAAGAGGAAAACATAAAAACAACAAAACACCGAAGTGCAATGTAAAATAAATTTCAATACATTATAATGATCATAACATAGCCTCGATCTTTCTCGCAGTGACAACATAACAAGTATATGTGTTGACTGTTATTAGACATTTTTCATTGTACTCACATTAAGTAAAGACATCTTGATTGAAATTTAGAACTAACTAATTATGATTTGATTAATCTGTGAAGGTTTGTGTATATAAAAAAAAAGAAAATTTACATTTCTACTTTTTCTATAATTTCTAAATTTCTATAGGAAAAAAAAGTTAAAACAAATGCAAAAATAAATGATTGTTTTAATAGAAAATTTAGAATAAATTACCTTTCCGGGACTAAATCTAAATCATTTATGTTCATGATATGTCTTATCGACCGAGCAACCTCTTGTTTAAGCTTTCTATTATCGGAAACAAGTACTCAACTGTAACAATAGGTAATATATTGATTCAACTGATAAATACAGGCATTTCTAAGAACAAAAAATAACGTAAACAATTTATAACACTGAAATCCAAAATAAAGAGAACTAGTTGGATTTTGAGGAAAGACGAATAGAAAACAAAAGAGTCACAGCTTTACCTTTGAGTACTATTGAGATGCATTCAGCACGTATTCTTGTAATAATCAAGTTTAAAAATGTTTCAAATAAATTGGAATTTCTAGTTATTTGCTATCGGATATAGATACCTAGTGAATATGTATTTCGGAAACACTTGAGCACGTTCACATAGAAATATTCAAATAATTTTTTAAAAACAATTTTATTCATTTCAAGTTTACACATTTGAAAGGAAATTTTGTTGAATAATTTACATTTTCGGTGTAGACAGAAAGTTTCGTTAGAAACAATGTATTATGCGCCGATTGAAAATTATTCACAGATAATGGTAGTTTGCTTTAAATAAGAAATATAATTAGTTATTTCTGGTAAAAAAAAAATTTTTATTCATTCGGACATGAACAAGGATTATACAACATACACGGAATGGGAAAGCTCTCTCAACTAGTGTAAGGTATAAAACATACATCGTCACTCATAGTAGAATAATGCCCGTCACTTTTGGGCACACACAAAAGCGTACATTTAGATGATTAATTACAAAATGTAAATCAATTGCAGGTTTATAGGTGCAATGTAAAATAAACTTCAATACATTATAATGATCATAACATAGCCTCGATCTGTCTCGCAGTGACCACATAACAAGAATATGTGTTGACTGTTATTAGACATTTTTCATTGTACTCACGTTAAGTAAAGACATCGTGATTGCAATTTAGAAAACAACTTACTAATAATGATTTGATTAATCTGTGAAGGTTTTGTAGATAAAAAAAAAAGAAAATTTACATTCCTACTTTTTCTATAATTTCTAAACTTCTATAGGAAAAAAAGTTAAAACAAATGCTAAAATAAATGATTATTTAAAAAGAAAATTAAGAATAAATTATCTTTCCGGGACTAGCTCTAAATCGTATATGTTCATGATATGTCTTATCGACAGAGCAACCTCCTGTTTAAGCTTTCTATTATCGGAAACAAGTACTCAACTGTAACAATAGGTAATATATTGATTCAACTGATAAATACAGGCATTTCTAAGAACAGAAAATAACGTAAACAATTTATAACACTGAAACCCCAAAATAAAGAGAACTAGTTGGATTGTAATGAAAAACAAATGAAAAGAAGCAGTCGCAGCTTTACCCTTTGATAACTATTGATTAATTAAAATAAATTGGAATTTCTATTTTTTTTTCTCTCGGATATAAATACCTAGTGAATACTTATTCGGAAACACTTGAGCACGTATACACAGAAATATTCAAATTATTTTTTAAAACAATTTTAAATTTCAAGTTTACACATTTGAGAGGAAATTTTGTTGAATAATTTACATTTTCGGTGTAGACAGAAAGTTTCGTTAGAAACAATGTATTATGCGACGATTGAAAAATTATTCACAGATAATGGTAATTTGCTTCAAATAAGAAAGATAATTAGCAATTTCTGGTATAAGAAAAAAAATGGCTTCCTTGTGTATTTTTGATACAGACAATATTTTCTTCTTTCAGAAATGAACTAAGATTATACAATAGACACAGCATGTGAAAGCTCTCTCAACATTACAAGTGTAAGGTATAAAACATATTTTTATAGTTCGTTCTTATGTTGTACTTTTATACCACTGTCCCAGGTTAGAGAGATGGTTGTGATTCCCCTAACATGTTTAACTCCGCCACATTATTTATGTATGTGCCTGTCCCAATTCAGGAGCCTGTCATTCAGTGGTTGTCGTTTGTTTATGAGTTATATATATTCGTTTTTCGTTAATTTTGTTATTCAAATTAAGCCGTTAGTTCATGTTTGAATTGTTTTACAATTTTATATCGGGGCCTGTTAACACTGACTATGCGGTATAGGCTTTGCTCATTGTTAAAGGCCGTACGGTGACCTATAATTGTTAATGTCTGTGTCATGTTGTTCTTTTGTGGATAGTTGTCTCATTGGCAATCATACCACATCTTCTTTTTTATTTTGGCACTCATAGTAGAATAATGCCTGTCCCTTTTGAGCACACACACAACCGTACATTTAGATTATTAATTACAAAATGTAAATCAATTACAGGTTAATAGGTAATTAGTCATTCAAATGCCTCGAGAAATTTGTATATCAAATATCAAATTAATATATAGAGAGTGTGTTTGTTTTCTTTAACACACTTGATTATCCCCGATTTCTATAGCCCGATACACTTTGGTGGAAGGTTTAGTATTTTTGAAGCGTTCCCTTTCAGCAGTATTTTAACAGAGGATTATTTTATGTCGTAGCAGCCGAAAACATCTTCTTCTGTGTGCGCTAGAGTATCGGGACATGTTTCTTTATCAATACTTTAAACCAATGTCACACCATTTCCGATATTAGTTGCAAATGATAGGTTAGAGGAAGGTACAAAAAATATAGAAATGACTTTAGATTTGATTCGCTTCACCAAATCAGACTTGAATAATTCTTTGTTTTGAAAAGCAGTTATTGTTAAAAATTGAACCTGAAATTGAATTGAGAAGGTGAGATCAGTCAGGGATGGACTCAAATACTTAACAATGATAATTACAGGTTTTGGGCATCTCTTATTACTGTGTTGGTTTAGATTTCTCAAGTCAATTTGCAATCTAAATAAAAATACCAGCCCTTTCTAGCAAAACATTACCAATGAATGCTAGTAAATGTCTAGTACAAGTCCACCTAACAGTTGCATACTTTTGATTGGTTATACCTACAATGTCATGCACCTGATCCTCAATGCTCTTCAACTTTGTACTTGTACTGCTGTATAAATATTTCGATATGAGCGTCACTGATGAGTCTTATGTAGACGAAACGCGCGTCTGGCGTGCTAAATTATAATCCTGGTACCTTTGATAACTATATATACAGATCCCTTCGAGTCTTTTGTAACGGTCTTTTATGTCGCCATGTCAGGCCATTTACGGTTAAAATGACACATAATATGTCATATGGCAAAGTTGCCACTCTTCAAAACTAATCTGATCCTTTTTAAAAATATGATAATATCGAGTATGTAAACTGGCATTTACTCACTAGAGTAATTGGTATGAATTGTTATAAAAAGTAATGTTGATAACGATTTATTCTGAAGTGAACAATTGACTCATGGTCTGCTCTAACATTCAACTGCAAAATGTCACTAGCTTCAAAAAACATATCGAAGTATTTTAATGTAGGTGATGCAGCACATCTCAATTATTTAGAGGGATCTGTTTATTAGAAGCTATATATAAACTTTAAATAATTCCGTCGTTTTAGTGCTTTAATAATTGGTAATACCTCTGTGAAACTCCAACAAATAATTCTAAAAACATCCGAAAGCTTATCAAAGTCATGATCGGTTTAACACAATTAAGACAATGAAGACACGAAAAGTATTTTCAATCTTATAAAACTAATGGCAGTCTACATTATGCCTTGACAGAAGTCAGAATCAAATCGAATTTCCGGGGTAAAACCCTCTACGATATATGATGTATATTATGTTTCAGTGAACAATTCAAATTTATGCTTCTAAGAAAATTAATTTGAAATTATTGTTTATCTACTTATTACATAACATATCAATCTCGGTTATATCATATGTAGTTTTAACACAAATTACGAGCCTGGATTGAAAGGTAATCTACAAAGTGCAAAATATTTACAGTGTTGAACTTTTACAAAAACTGTTAGATCAGGATAGGAATCAGCTTGTATTTAAATTCGTTATAAAAAGTAAAATCACAAAAATACTAAACTTAGAGGAAAATCAATTCGGAAAGTCATGGCAAAATCAAATAACAAAACGCATCAAATATAGTGAAACAACAATATATATAATAACAGAAGTATTCGAATGTACTTTTAAAACAATGTACAATGCAGACCTACAAACTTGTCAATATCGTTATTCTTTCAAGCAAGCTAACGTATTTAAATCAATTTTACAAAAATTTTACCATACGATTTATTGACGACAAAAAAGTGTAAAGTTAGTCTTTGAGCTACCCATACTGTGATTTATAACCGAATGAAAATTTAACTCTGTAAATATGCAACTTTGTAACACTTGTTCAAAGTACTTAATTTTGTGAATATATTTAAATACACAGTATACCACTTGACATAGTGTGTTGTGTCATTCATGGAATACCATTTGACCTTCAGTTGTTTTATTATTGTATCTATCATCCTGAATACTATCTACAAAATATATGAATGTGTTGATTTATAATTACGACGGTTGTTCTATCAGATACATTTGTAAAGTATTTATTATCTCTTTTCCGTTAACGACAGTGTTTAATGAACATACTGTAATATCCCTATCAATTGTATTCGTACAACTATAGGCTAAAAATAAAACTGGATACACAAGATATATCCTGTGATTATCCTGTCATTAAATGATGCCGGTAGCTAACATTTCTTTACTCTCAAAATGCCCACTTATTCTGGAATTTATGGAAATCAAATTTCCTGTTTAACATGCATATTGTTTGAATTGATTTTCGGAGAAATTAGTTGAGTACTCATTATGACAGGATATCTTACAATTGGATGTTATGATATATTCAGTAAATCATATTAATGAAAATTCCAATCTCTATTGCTTGAAACTTCCATGAATGAATATATGTTATCATTTCATCATCATTCTCAGTCATTAATTATATATAACATTTTCCATTTCTGAAAAGAAACATTTGCGTAAAGTTCTTTTTATCATCTTTCTTACAGTACTTGCAACCTTAGGCGTTACTATTTTAGCGATTAACCAGCAGTCATCGATCAGTCAAGTTCGCGTCAAATTCACGTCACCAATCCGTTAGACTTACAATAAAAACATTTGACCGATCAAACATATTGGACGAATCGGACCGATTGACCTTTCTGGGGGATTGAACTTTACTACGTCACATAATGAACTAATACAAAATATGGAATCGTTGATAATAATTCTGCAAAATTTTAAGAATATGAAAAGAAGAGTAATATGCATTTTCAACTAAATTTAAATATCATTATAAAAGAATGTTGGTTTTTTTTTCAGAAATATGCTGAATGTCAGGGCAAAGATAAAGTTTTGTACGCGTTACTTAGTGTTTCAAATATTTCTTCTGTTTATCAGAAAGTATGCAATGTCAATTGCAATCAGTCATTATAAATGCCTTCAGAAAACGAATTGTGTATAGAATGTGAATAATTGAAGAACAAATATGCAATGACTTTGTATTTTTGATAAGTAAGAATGCAATCATTTCTTTATTTCAATTGAAATTATTGACCGTCATTGGATTTTTGTACTTTTTACAGTTTAAGATTTTTTTTATTATAAAGTTTAACAGAATATCAGAGAAAATTTATTAAATGTTGTTCGAATTATTCAAAACTACCACTTTTTTTCATATTTTTTCATGAGAATTTTAATAATATTAGGAGAAAATTCTAAAACGTTTTTTTGTGTTGATTGCAATTATTTCTTTATTTTGATAGATATTGTGAAACGCCATTTGATTTTAGTATTTTTTGTACATCAGGATTGGTTGATACGACAATTGGTACCAATTCTTCCTTTAATATAAAAATTTACTATTTTTTGTAACAATGATTTTCAAGATTACAGTTAAATGCAGACCAAGCATTGCATAAAGTAAACGCAAGTTAACGCCGTTTGCATATATTTCGTTAGTTAACGTTTACTAGTAAACGCGCCTTTACTATACTGACCAACTCTAGAAATGCAACACTAGATTATTCTTTTTAATTTTTGACTGAATGTGTCTCCGTCAAAATCAATATCTGCCTGAATCAAAAGCCGCAATGATTGTCAGAAAGGTCAAACAATTCTGTTCAACATGTTTTTGATTCTGTTTTACACCTTCTGAATTTGATTTGTACCACCTTTTACAATGGGTTTTGGCAATTATACGGTTGAAATTTAAGGGCTTAAAATGTTTTTCTTCAGCCGAATCATTGGCAGTTAAGTTGATGGTAAACATATATGGCATGAATCTGTGCGCAATGGCGTTCGACAATTAATTTGATTAGCAGTTGACGTTGCGGTCGTAAACATGTCTCGCACATGACGTTGCGTTATCAAATTCTATTGACGTTGCATTGTCACTACGTGTTGATCTGATCAGTGATGGTCAGCTACAAATTCGTGCGGATTGAAAAATCCAGTATGTTCAATAAACACAGGTAAGTCAGATGTTGATTTTGTCTAAGGAAAAAGAAGCAGGGTAAGCACGAATTATAGTAGTTGTATGATATTCAAACATTACTTGGTAAAATGAATAACAAAAAGTAAAATCACAAAAATACTGAACTTAGAGGTAGATCAATTGGGAAAGTCCATAATCACATGGCAAAATCAAATAACAAAACGCATCAAAAACGAATGGACAAAAACTGTCATATTCCTGACTTGGTACAGGCATTTTCAAATGTAGAAAATGGTGGATTAAACCTGGTTCTATGAGTGTTGCGTTTTTAAAGTCAGTCAGTATATAACTACGTTGATACGGTCAGAATGGAGTTATCTATGTTTACCAGAGTAAACGGGCGTTTACTTTGTGTCCGTTTAGTCAGAAGAAAACAGGCGTTTACTTCAGACTTCATCAATTTATGTTAACGTGCACTTAAGTGAACCGGCGTTTACTACAGATTTCACAGGTGTATTTTTCGTGCACTTGAGAGTAAATTAAGAAATAAACTTCCTGTTCATTTGTACATTAATGCTATTAAAAGAACGTTTATCTTTTACGCATATGTGTTTCAAACCAGCACAATTCTAAAACACTTTTAATTCGAAATATTAACTTTCATCATATTTCAAAAAATCCGTTCCAATAATTTTACTGAGTAGAAAGTAAAATTAACCCTAACCCTAACCCTTACCCTAACCCTAACCCCGGGCTAGATTACTCTAACCCTGAAATAGCTATTTTGGCCACGAGCATCACTGAAGAGACATGTATTGTCGAAATGCGCATCTGGTGCAAGACAATTGGTACCGTTACTTTTATTACTCAGTTTGCCTGGATCCAAATGCAGCTTAGCTAGACACCAGTTTGCCAATTTTTACAGTGTAAATAGTTCAAAAGATTTGGCAATTTTAAATTTTATTCATCGGAGAAACCTCCTGTTGTTCTGCGCAGACTACTAAAGACACTCAAATATGAAGTCAACTCCTTAACGGAGGAAAAAGAAGAAGATGAATGATATCGGTAAAGTCCGCAAAATATACTCGATCTGAACATGAATGAAATATTTGGCCCTGGATGTTAGCATACGAACAAAATCAATCAAACCACATAATATACTAACAGTATACTATTACAAGAAAAGAACTTCTCATACTTTTCATTATAAAGTACATGAATCAGTCATGTGAGTGTTGGATGATGCCGTTAAACAGTATCGTTTAAAATTCAAACCATCACAAACTACTCAATTTAGCGACTGTTCATTATTATTGATACAGAGAGAAAATGATAGCACTATAAATTGATGAACATGTAGACAAAGTTTGTAGTCATTGTAAACCAATATTGCTGTCATCTTTATTATACTATTCTTACTGACATAGAAATATTATTGATTTACTGTGCGGCTATATAGATTCACATGATAAAGTGCAAATCTGGTCAGTTTTGATTTATATTGATAAACGGGAGAAATACACAATGTTTTCTAAAAAGTTAGCCTCCAAATTAGAGACAGCATTATAGTCCATTGGTCTTTCAAAATAATTTTTAAAACCAACATCAGCCATATCTAACTCCCATAAAGCTTTTGAAAAATGAATGTCACAAATGCAATATAACTTGCAAATCAAGAGCTGTACTATAGCAATCTGGTCATTGGGTGCTTTACTCGTGTCACAAACTCTCTGAAAAAGATACACAATCCATTGATAAATATGAACAAAACTACATCTGTAAAAATTGTTCAAACTTGTCAGCTAAATCGCCATTCAGGTTTATAACTTTACCCAATAGCTCAGAAATTGTCAGAAATCAAAAATAATATGCTCAACAGGAACTTCCATTTTAGCAAAAAACTCTATTACTACAAGAAATACAATGTAATGGATGCAATGATATCCTGGATAAAATATGTCATCTGACATTTCAAACTCATGGTACGTCTTCACAAAAAAGGACTCTTTCAATGTATTTAGCACATTTATACACTCTAACGTCCATGATACCACCGCTATTGACTGTTTCTTTTATACCTAAATATTTTATTCTTGAAATAAAAAAACTAGAGATAGGTACCAATGTCTCAGACCATCATCCAATTAAAATGGTCCTTCAAACCGTCATTATTTAAAGCAGCAAAAATCATTCAATCGTATCTCCAAATCGAAGATTAAATTGGATAAAATAAAAATAAAACATACAACACACGCGTTAAGAAAAGAATGTAGATTGGAAGTTGCCAAAAATTGAATGATGCTAGAACATCCCTTCGAAAAATGTTTCACAAGATCATTAAAAATCAAGGAGTAAAATTATCAAGATTAATTGACCAATTAAATGTTGATGATAAGATCTTTTATAATAAGGATGTAAAGAAGGCACGAGTACACATTTCCATCGACTGGCAAAGAAAATACCAAATCCAAATTATGAATCTGGATACCTCGATTTAATTGAAAATGAAGCTAAAATTATTATAGACATATGCAAAGAGCGTTTCGAACACCGCTCAATAACAAATAAGGAAATAGAAATAGCAATATATGATCTAAATAGAAACAAAGCAGTTGATTACTTTGGCATTAGTGCAGAAAACATCATATATGGTGGAACACAAGTACAACTATACTTGCAATTACTTTTTGATAAATCATTTATATTTGGCTGCATATCCGACATTCTCAAAATTGCAACATTATTCCCAGTATATAAAAAAAGGTGATATTAATAGTGCGAAAAACTACCGTGGTATTACAGTTACTCTAACATACTCCAAGCTGATAGGAAAGATTATAAAAACAAGGAAGAATCCAGTTATCCTGAAAAATCAGAATCCGCTTCAAAGAGGATTTACAGAAAACACCACCCCACTATTATGTGAACTAATGATCGAAGAGTCTGAACGAGCAAGCAAAGATCTGAAACTTCATTTTCTACATTTGAAAATGCCTGTACCAAGTCAGGAATATAACAGTTCTTGTCCATTCGGTTTTGATGCGTCTTGTTATTTGATTTTGCCATGTGATTATGGACTTTCCGAATTGAAGTTCAGTATTTTTGTGATTTTACTTTTTTTTCCAACGTTTTTTTGTTATATTTGTTATTCTCGTGGTGTTTTGTCTGATGCTTGGTCCGTTACAGTGTGTGTTACGTTTCGGTGTTATGTCGTTGTTCTCCTCTTATATTTAATGCGTTTCCCTCGGTTTTAGTTTGTTACCCCGATTTTGTTTTTTGTCCCTGGATTTATGAGTTTTGAACAGCGGTATACTACTGTTGCCTTTATTCATAGCCCTTTTAGGTGATAAATCTGCATTTGATGATGTTGTTCATTCAAATTTGATACGAAGATTATATCAAGCTTGTATATCAGACCAATTTAAATATTAATAGATAGCTTATATAAAAATGCAATTCATGCGTAAAATGGAGAAACAACACTTCATAGATGTTTGAGAATGAACAAGATGTACGACAGGGTGAACCATTAGTGCAGATTCATACAACCTATATGTTAATCCGCTATTAAATATCCTCTGTGAAACAGAACAAGGTGGACATAAAGGTGACATCGGATGCTGTGCCCTAACGTGTGCTGATGACGTAGCCATAATTTCTAGCAGTCCTGTGTAACTTCAAATGTTGATAAACTTGCTGCCAACTTCAGTTAGAGAGAGGGGTTATACGTTGCAACCAACAAAAACTCAACGTAATCTATTCAAATCAAAGAAGACTTTTGGAACATCAATACTAATGCGATGTCAGTCGTAGAAAATAGAGACGAAAGATACCAAAGGGACAGTCAAACTCATAATTCGATAATAAACTGACAACGCCATGGATAAAAAAGAAAAGACATACAAAAGTACACATGTCACAAGATAGAAAATTAAAGAATAAGCAACACGAACCCCACCAAAAAAGATGGGTGATACCAGGTGCTCCGGAAGAGTAAGCAGATCCTGCTCCACATGTGACACCCGTCGTGTTGCTTGTGTGATAACAAATCCGGTCAATAGTCAAATTCGGTAGGTTCCATTCATGAAAGGGAAGGGGATTGTAGTTACGACGTAAGGAACATATCCGATATCATTTGTGAAACGGTTATTCCATAACGGTCAACCAACTTGTGATGGTGTCCGTAAAATTAACGAAGGGTTCACAATTGGAAAACTTAAATCATCACTTTTGTCGTAAAGTTTAGTTTTCAACCGACCCTCATTGTCAATTTCTAGATGAAAGTCAAGATATGAAGCCGACTTAACTGTATCTGTAGTATCCTTTATCTCTAGTTCGATGGGATAGATGCGTTCAACATAGTCACCAAATTTTGAATTATCTAATGTAAGAACATCAACTATATAGAACATTTCACACACAAAAATGTCAAAACAATTCTACAGAGCTCACTGCTGAGAAGAACATGAAAAAGCCAGAGGATCACTCTATAGTCTTATGGGTACAGGTCTACATGGAAATGGAAAGAATAGTTTGGATCCTGAAATTGCTATTACAATTCTAAATACTTATATCATGTCTATCTTAACCTATGGCTTTGAAATTTTACCTCCATCTGGCCGTATTTTGGATTCTATACATCAATTTCATAAGAAAATGATGAAAAAAAATACTATCATTAGCCAAAACAAACAGCTGATCCTGCGGTATAAATACTGATCTACCATTGAATTGATACTCGCAGAAAGACAACTACATTTAAAGACAAACCAAAATAATAGCTGGTTCATTGAAATCAAGAGAATATGTTTGAAATATGATGGACTGCCAGGATTTATGAAACAACCCTTAAGGAAAGACGCAACGGAAAAGTTTAATCACAAAAAAGTACATACCTACTGGACTGACAAAATTAATAAATACTCTGAGAGATACTCCAGATTAAAGTACAAATCTGGTGAATATAAGACAAGAGGAATACTTCCAATCCTAAGAATAAATACCTCAAACTGTAGAGACAAATTGTCTATTAGGACTAGATTTGTAACTGCCAACTACATCCTGCAGACAAATAGAGCCAAATTGAACAAAAATGAGATATCCGCCACCTGCAGAGTCTGCGACAAAGAGGATGAAACCATTTCACATTTTCTGATATCATGTATTCAATTAGAAACTGAAAGAATGTCTCTCTTGAAATGTCTACGAGAACAATATATCAAAGTGCTAGAACTACTAAATATTGATATATCTGATATAGATGTAGACTTCATCCATGTTATTATCAACCCATATCATTAAGTGAATCACTGTGGTATCTCTCTAATAAGTGAACTATATGCTTTTATTAACACCAATATAGAGCCTGCTTGTAGAATATTAATATATAAGTTCCATTTACACAGAAACAAACTTTTAAATATAGGTCAGAAAAGATCTAGAAAAAACAATTTAAGATAATAGCTTTATTTTAAAAAAAAGTCGTACGTGGACTGCAAGTCTCATGCTTTCTAAGGACTCCTTTTTAGATTTGATAGACAAGTATGTGTGAGATTCTGGTGTAGAGATATACTGACAACTGTATATAGTGTACATCGTTATACATATTCTATTGGTGATTGGATATTTTTTCCCTCTAAAAATGTCCTGTACCAAGTCAGGAATATGGCCATTGTTATATTATCGTTCGTTTCTCTGTGTGTTACATTTTAACGTTGCCTCGTTTGTTTTCTCTTATTTTTGAGTGTAAATTCACATTGCGATAAGACGTGTAACGGTACTTGTCTATCTCAAATTGATGTATTTGGTTTTGATGTTATATTTGTTATTCTCGTGAGATTTTGTCTGATGCTTGGTCCGTTTCTGTGTGTGTTACATTGTAGTGTTGCGTCGTTGTTCTCTTATATTTAATGCGTTTCCCTCAGTTTTAGTTTGATACCCCGATTTTGTTTTTTGTCCATGGATTTACGAGTTTGAACAGCGGTATACTACTGTTGCCTTTATTTAACTTATAACATTCTACTGGTGAAGGGATATTATTGATTTCATACTGAAGGTGTGCCTATATTGGCAGAAAATATACAGATACAGATACATAGTAAATCAGCATTATATTTATGTCAGGATGTATAATACAAATAACAGCAATATTGGCACACAATAGCTACAAAAACCTGTCTACCTTAATTCAAAATGCCAGCATGTCCTCTTTTAATCTAACATATTGTCTCGCAACAAAATTTCAGTAGTTTTAATTTGTCAGGCTAACTCCTATAACAAAATCATTTGACAGTATCAACCAAAACGGACCATATTTTCACTTAATTTTGTAATCTATATAGCCGTATAGCAAATCAGCAATATTTTTATGTCAGTATTAATGTATAATTCAAATGTCATCAATATTGGAACACAACAAGTACAAAATGTTGTACGCATAAATTTAGGTTGGTAATATGTCCTCATTTTACTCAATGTCTTGATAGGTAACAAAATTTCAATAGTTTGATACATCAGGCTGACTTTTACATCAACATTATTTGACCGCATCAACCAAACCTGACCATATTTACACTTAATTTTGTAAATCTATATAGCGGCATAGCAAATCAGCAATATTTTCATGTTAGGATTAATGTATAAAACAAATGGCAGCAATATTGAAACACAGTTAATACAAAAACTTGTCCGCATAAATTTAGAATGCTAGCAGGTCTTCTTTATATTCAACATATTGTTTCACAACAGAATAACAGTAGTTTTGATACCTCAGGCTGACTTGTACATCCAAATTCCTTGACCACATTAACCTAAACTGACCATATTTGCATTTTATTTTGTAAATCTATATAGACCCATAGTAAATCAGCAATATTTTTACGTCATCATTAAATGTAATATACAAATGACAGCAACATTGAAACTTAACAAGAACAAAATTATAGCCGCATAATTTTAGGCTGCCAGCATATCCTCCAATACTCCAATAACAAAAATATTTTACCGCATCACCCAAAAGTGAGCACATTTGCACTTGATTTTGTAAATGTATATAGCGGCAAAGCAAATCAGCAATACCTCAGGCTGACTCCTAAAATAAAATTATTTGACCGTATAAACCAAAACTGACAATATTTGCACTTTATTTTGTAAATCTATATAGACCCATAGTAAATCAGCAATATTTTGATGTCAGAATTAATGCATTATTCAAATGGCAGCAATATAGGAACACAATAACTACAACAATTTGTTCGCAAAAATTCAGAGTGCCAGCATTTCCTCTTTTTATTTAACACATTGTCCCGCTACAAAATGTCAGTAGTTGTGAAACCTCTGGCTGACTCCTATAACAAAATTATTTGACCATTTTTGCCCTTATTTTGTAAATATATTATACAAATGTCAGCAATATTTGAACACAATAAGTACCAAAATTTTGTATTCATATCTTTAGGGTTGAAGTATGTCCTCCTTTTACTCAATGTATTGATAGGTAACAAAATTTCAATAGTTTTCACTAGTAAATCAAATTTAGCTTGAACGGACAAAAACGCCTTACCGGCATTAAAAAAAGATTAATGAATATTGAATAAAGATTGACAAAAATTAAAAATTATTTTTAAAGGGAAACTCCGCAAAAAAATCTAAAATTGATATTATGTCCATTCTGTATATAAATGCTCAAATTCATAGATATTAAAGTTTTATTCCGCTAGACAAGAGATCAGCATCGATTTTAAATTTTGAGTATCAATTCTCTGCGTTCCGCCATTTTGTCATCTTCTCCGATTAAAAATCACGATATGTCTATAAACCACAAAGGACCAAAACTACAGTAACCGATGTAGTCGTAATTGCGTGTCGATATCTTGTCAATCGTACGGTTGTTGTATCTGACTAACTAACTTGATACGGAAAATGTTCTTATTTTAATCAAATAACCATAGTCTGTTATTTTTAAACTGTTAATATTGGAATTAGTTTAAAAGTCAAAGTTCAAATCATAAATAAGTGTTCCGTGAAAATTGTTTTCGAAAATCTAATTAGTTCATAATTCTTAAAAGTAATAAACTTTATTCAAATAAATTCGGATCTTCCCTCATCTTATCACCAGCATGGCTAAAGGTATTACTCCCAAAGGTATTGTGAGGGGTGTGAGGTGACACGTCCAGATATTCAAGCGATTTCCTGTCGGGTAATTTTCATGCATCGTTTCACTTCTGTAGGTATTGATCAGTGTACACGGCCGATAACTTATAACTTTCCATTTTGAACTATCAGGTGTATAATATACATCTCTGTCTTGCGTGTCCGAAAGTGATATAATATACTAGTCATTACTTAACTCATACGCTTGTTTATAAATAACATTTCTGGTGTAAAGAATATTGTTTATAAAAATATAAATAATAACAACAACAAAAAAGATTTGAAGAAATAAAAATCTATTTACATATTTTTTCCGAGGGTTAATTTTGGAAAATATAATATATACTCGTCAATAGTAAAGGACAGATTGGAACATACCTGGGGTCTGTTGTTCAACTTGTCGTTAGGGCTAACGCGTCGTTAAAATTTCTTAATCATTCGATTAAAATTAATGATATGATTAGTGTGTTGTTCAACTTGTCGTTAATTTTAACGATGCGTTAAAAGGGCTAAAACTGTCGTTAGACTTAATCCACCTCTTTGAGGTGTATTAAATTTTAATCATATGATTAAAGCATCCAAGATGGCTGCTGTATCAATGCAAAAATTAGTTTATCCTCGAAATATGAGGCGTTTAAAAGATATTTAGCTCCTGGAAAGAGATTTCAGCCATAAAATACCTTAATATTTAAAAGAAACACAATATATTTGCTTGGAGTTGAGTTGAAACATAAATTGGAAAGAGATTTTACAAGATGGGGCGAAGGATCGGACGCACTCATACAATGGTCATTTGATAACAGAGAGAAATTGCACATTTCGGCAGTTTTTCGTATATATTTAACCGCTCAGTGACAGTGTTGATTGCAAAAAAACTAAACGTACGCTGAAACGGGCCACATGTTATTGTGCGGAACCATTCAGCAAATTATGACGTACAGCTTTCTTAAATAAATAATGTTACCATAGCATTAATGTACAGGCCATAATTGATTTTCAAAGCAAGTCTTTGTTAATTTCCCCATTTTCGAAGTTCAAATATTAGCACTTTCAGTTTCAGTGGCGCCCTTGACCTAGTCCTAACAACTGTTTACGCAGGTAAATTATGATGGGTGAATTCGTCCTCGTATATCTCGGACCTTACGATTTTTATCTTTACACGGAGTTTTTAAACATTGTATATTGTTTTCCCATTTAGTAAAGTTTATGAGTTATGAGGATTCAAATCATGGTTGGATCCAGCCATTTTCGGGGGTTCCAACGTAGCCCAGATTAAAAGGGTTGTTTCTAACTACACGTCGCCTTTCAAAAACTTTGATTGACAAATAAAAGAGGGATTCCAACCCCCGGACTCCCCCTTAGGCCTAGGATCCGCAACTGCAAATATTTTTAATGAAAATATAGTGCCATCAGTGTTTAATATTACTGCATAGGCAGATCCAGGGGGGCCTGGAGGCCCCCCCCCCCCTTTTCATGGGAAAATTTTGGTTGGTTATATAGGGAAGCATTGAAACATGACTGGAGCGGGCCCACCCTTAGGTCAGTCAGCCCCCCCCCCCCCCCTCGCCCCCTTAGGAAAAGTTCTGGATCCGCCACTGTACTGATTAGGTATATTAAGAGACTGAGTCAATAAAATGTCTCATATTTTTTATCTGACACAATATACAAAAACAAGCACCTGTTTTTAAGAATCAAGGAAATCTCATATTCGAGTGTTAGATATAATATTTCAAAAGAAGTATTATACCCCCGTTGGGAGAGAGGTACAACAATGTATGATTTATGTGACTAGTGCTTGTTTTTCCAGATCATCACAGAATATATGTTTGATTTTTTTAACTTCCAATTAACTCATCTGTAGATGCTTCTCTGGTTAGTCTGAGTAAGAAATTATAAGTATAAATGATATAATAAATTGCATCAATATTAAAAGATAAAGAGCATGCAAGTATCTCATAGAGCAAATAACATGGATAATTTATATTGACCATTTGTTATATGGTTGTGGTCTTCAGTGGCGACACGTACATGCAGGTCATGTTCCGGAGCACCTAGTTTTTTTATGGGGTTCGTGTTGCTTATTCTTCAGTTTTCTATGTTGTGTGTGCTATTGTTGTCTGTTTGTCTTTTTCATTTTTGACCATGGCGTTGTCAGTTTATTTTCGATTTATGAGTTTGACTGTCCCTTTGGTATCTTTCGTCCCTCTTTCATAAATTAATTTCACTTTACAATGGATCAAATCTACGAATGGATCCAGGTAATGGGTGCAGTAGGAGGTCCACCGGAGTTTTGAGAGAGGAATTCTTGGCATGTAACAGATGGAAAATTTAGGGTCAGAATTCATAAAACAGACATGGAGCAATGGCAAATATGGCATGCATATATATTTGAACACACAGAGGGTACCCCTGGCACCGGCTGTTTTCACCCAAAAAACATAAATCTATTTCTCTTCTATGTGACTTCAGACTTAATGTTTTCAATTTTAGTTTCACTTTCTATATTCTGTATTTATTCTTATGTAAGCCCAAGGTGAAAAATAACTTGATGCAGCAATACATTAATAATAAACATCTTGGAGTTGGGCTATTTCTTTCTGTCCGGGTGGGGATCAACTTCTAGCAGACAACATGCATGCGTATAACGACACTGAAGATTTTTTTTTTTTTTTTTTTTTTTTTTAAATAAAGACAGTTGTTGTCAGTCATGACGTCCTTGAATAGATCAGTTAGAAAGCAAGGGTTGAAGTTTATGTACACTGGAAAACCTCATTGCTAGTGTTGAAAATAGTGGGAACAAAAGTTCCACATCCAGGGAATATTTTTATATAAAGAACTTTTTATTTGAAAGGTTTATCTTTTTTTCAGTTTAATTTAAAAATAAAAACATTAGACAAATTGTGATTGGTCTTTCTTCCTTTCTTTTGTTATCTTGTGAATTATCATGTAAAAAATCCAGTGGCAAATACTTCATGCCTTTATATAACGGAGAACAATTAAGAGAATGTATTTCAAACAAGAAGCTAAACTTTTTGCCACAAAAATAGATACATAATCATAATTCATAGTTATTTTATTCACAGTGAGCAGCCATCTTTGTTAGTCGGTTGTAGCACAATCTCATCAAATGGTAAAAAAGACCACACAATAGGTTCAAGGACACAGTTATCGTCCTTTGGTTTTCGTTAGTTAGTCCCTACAGTGAACAGTGTATAATTTGCATTTTTATTTGATACACTTTCACAATTTATTTCTTGATATCTAATGCATGAAATATTAAGTAGGGGGCTGTTATTACATGTTATAAAAATTTGGGTGCTGAATCTTTATGTTAAGTAGTGATTTGGTCAGTTTAAAAAGGTCAATTTTTATTACGTCGGAAGCTGTCAGTTAGAGCTGGTAGAAGTTTCTATCAATTTGATATTATTTGTCTCACTAGTAGTACACTACACTATAAAAATCTTTTTGAGAAAGAGTAGGTGCGATTTTTTAAATTTGAATTTATTGTCTAAAAGAAATGCTCTACGAAATAACTGTGTTCTCGGGCCAATAGGGACCAAATAAACATCTTCTACTTGTATACCGTAAATCAGCATTTGGATGTGCCTGTAATTCAGTTGTTGTATGTCGTTTGTTGCTATATATATTATTGTTTTACGTTCTTAGTTTTATTCATGAATATATATAAGGCCTTTAGATTTCTAGTTTGAATTGTTTTACTGCCTTGATTTGTCATATCTATAGGTCTTTTATAGCTTATGCTTCGATATGAGTTTTGTTCGTTGTTGAAGGCCATACGGTGACCTATATTGTATCTGTTAACTACTACATCTTTTGGTTCCCGATAGGGAATTGTCTCTTTGACAATCATGCCACATCTTCTTGTCTTTATATTTACTGTTAGCAAAGCCCATACCGCATAGTCATCTATAAAATGCCCCGAAAAGACAATGTAAAACAATTCAAACGAGAAAACTAACGGCCTTATTTATATATATAAAAAAATGAACGAAAAACAAATATGTTACACATAAACAAACGACAACCACTGAATTACAGGCTCCTGACTGGGGACAGGCACATACATTAATAATGTGGCGGGGTTAAACATGTTAGCGGGATCCCAACCCTCCCCCTTACCTGGGACAGTGGTATAACAGAACAACATCAGAACGAACTATAAAAATCAGTTGAAAAAGGCTAAACTCATCAGATGGACAAAAATACAAGTGGACGTGGCCGGCCATTATGCACACCATCCCACGTGAATATTGGATACCCAAGATATATCATACTGTCTTATTACTTTCTGTTATTGAAAAAAATGTTCTAACAGGGTATTGTCAGGGGCAGATTCAGAGGTGTTTTTAGGGGCCCCGGCCCCTCCCCCTTTTGTGGAAAAAATTTGGTTGATTATAAAAAGGGAATCACTGAAGCATGATTGGAGCGGGTCCCCTCTTAGGCAGTCAGTGCCCCTCCCCCTTTATGAAAATTTCTACAACTAACAAGTTGTTATTTGAGTTTAAAAATCATTGAAAAGGTTCTCGTACTGTGCCATTACACTTGCACAAGTGAATATTTAAAATTGTCACGCTGTATTTTCTTATGCCGTGTGAACTGCAATCGATTACAGTTCTGTTATTTAATACGATCTACACCATCCGTAAAAATGATCTGAAATGTTAACTTGGCATGCCATACTTGATAAAATGCGGACGTGAAAGAAAGCACCCTTCACATACGCGTCAATGGAGATCGTTATTACAAATTATTTCGTCATTTATAAAACAAAAGCGGATCTTTCGCATGTGTAGAAGGTATGACTTAATTAAAAAAAAAACATTTAACAGATATTTGAAGGAATCATTATGTAAAAACAATTATCGCTATTTTGTGCATTTTTCCTTTGATCTTTTTTTGTGATAATTTTCATATCATGCTTCTCGCTTGAGATGGAAAAATTATCACTAGAAACTAAGGAGGCCACGTGGCGTTGCTAACGAAATTGACATTGAAAATGACAACGTCTTCGTGGGTAAAATAGCGATAAACAGATTATCATTGGTCATCTCAACTCGATTGCTTTTATCACTTTCGCTGTTCCAGCTCAAGCGAGAAAATCAATCTCGTTGAGATAATCAACGATAATCTATAAAGACTTCAACAGAATTATTATTGCAATCACGGACACTGTCGTTGTTGTCAGATACCAAATTCCGGCATTAAAAACATGATTCATGGTCATGAATGATACATTTTGATTGAGGACCGAAGACAATCTCTGACATTGCTTCTAAGTTAGAACAGTCACATGTTGCATGATAAGACTATTTCAACAACGATTGAAATTTTTTAATATAATTAAGAAACAAACTGATTTCAAGTTATACTCATTGAATGTTGGTTTTTCGACCACGTACCTGCATGACTTCATCATTTCAGATACCAAGATTTATGAGCAATAACATGAAAAACTCTGGCCCTAGTCATAGTTCCATAAGAAAAAAACATGAACATGTTATAAGATATTTATTCAATAATTATTGGCACCCAAAACCTGTTTAAAAGAAGAATGTTATAATTTAATGCATCAAAGGAAGTTGTGTAGGCCCTGATTTACAATGCATTGTGGGAAACACTTGCTAACTACCCAAATTTAATCATATGATTAAAAATTAATCCGATGATTAGTAAATACAATGATTAATTAAGAATTGAATGCTGCTTTTTGTAAATTTATTGGGGTGTAAAAGCGTTGACCGAAGTACATTTTGTATGAAGCGCGGAAGCGCTTCATACTAAAAATGTGCGCACGGTCAACGCTTTTACAACCCTATAAAGTTACAAAAAGAAGCATTCAATACTTATAATTACATTTTTTTAGCTAGAATCATGAAAACACGATTTTTATCAAGTTTTCATTTAATTTACCTGTGCACTTTATTGTGGGACCTCGTGTCATCATGAATGATAAATGTTATTGTCTAATACAATTGTTTCCGGAATAGCACGAGATGTGCAGTTGGCCAATCAGAATAACGTATTATAATGAAACATACATCTAATGTAATTATAATAAGTTGAACAACGCAATTTAATCATTGCATTTACTAATCATCCGATTAACTTTTAACGACTGATTAAAATTAATCATATGATTAGTTTAATCATAAGTTGAACAACAGACCCCAGAAATATTGATTTAACAAAATGTACGCACTTGTCGACCATTCGTTTATACGCCTGGATAGAAAGTTACGGAACTATACATAGTTGCAATTTAAAATTATATACATTTTTACATTGAATATAAGAAAAAAACATACGTTTTGTTTAATTTAAAATAGACTAGTCCTCGTATGACAACAGTATGTTATCATGGGATGTCGATGGACGAAAAAGAAGAAGAGAACCAATTTGAATTAATTACAGGTCGATATTTAACTTGCTTTGGTACATCGAAGTTCTGGACATAGTAAAATCACAGATTTCTATTTCAATAAGATTGTTCTCGAACAAAGGAAGGAATTCGTCATCACAATTGTTGGGTATAATGTATAATAATGTGAACATGGTTCTGAAAGTACTTGATGACAAATTTCCTGTTCCGACATGCATGTTATATATGCCACTGGACGAACACTAATTATCCCCAAGGGATGTGAATATTTTGCTGGAAAACTATTGAGTATCAAAGTTTCAAATTAATTCCGGGATTTATTTTCTTTCTTGGTATTCAATAACAGAAAAAAGAATAAGCTGCTTGTCCGCTTAATAGGGGTATTCTTGCCAGATAAAAAGACTTATATGTATATTAAAAAATAGGGAAATATGTCATTAAATCGGTTCTGTCTTTTTTTAAACATCGTTAAAAAGATGTATGTCTAAGGTGAACGACACAAAAACCCTGTAATACTAGTACGAGAGTATAGCATGTAAACATTCCTTCTCAATAATATGGTTGTATTGGAAATCTTTTCGCACAGATTGACAACTCATGGTCCGATATGCATGTAATATTTGCCACATGACGCCCATAGTTCTTTCTACCATCATCATCTTATTCTTTGATATTGCGGTAAACATCGATGGTTCACACCCAAACAAAATGGGAGTAATGTACCTTCAGAGCTTCTCCGTGTTATACACTTGTGAAACTTAATATATAGACGAAATTTCGGTATTTAAATGAATCTACATCTCACAAACAGGATTTTTAAATAACGATTTCGAGTAATCACCTACAAAATCGATATAAACGTATGGCAAGATATAACCATGCAGGAATTAATTTTTCGTCAGACGCAATAACTCATCACTATCATAAATGTATACGTATATGCATGCAGATTCAAATATCAAAAACAACCGGTCGATGTCGATAGTCCGTTTTCTAACTGTTCAGAGTAAGCATGGTTAGACATGTCAATTGTTCATTCTTGGAAGCCTTCATATTCCCCGTCCGACGATGGGAACTCTTTCTGATTGTGTTGACTATAAATGCTTGTATGGTAATTCAGTCGTTTATCTGTACAAGTGGTTGCATGTCCTCTCCTTTCCCAACAAACAAACTAACGAAACGCTACTAGTCTGCTTTCTCTGGAGCTCATCCGCAATGGCGCTTATACGTCAGGAAACTTACATGTATACTTATAATGATTGTTTCAAGAACAACGATGTAGGGACGAACTATTCTAAATTCGTCAATATCAATTATTCATGACTAAAATATAAGTTTTATTACAACTACTGTATTACTTATTTTGATTAATCACGGCTATCATGTTCAACATTGTACAAATATTATCATAGAAAAAAATCCTCAAACAAAATAATGTATTAGCTTAGATTTATTATATTGTATGTATATCCATCAATGAGATAAACGATAATTGGTATTCTTTTCACAAATAGCAAATGAATAGTTTGTGTAAATGATTGTCCAATGAATTTAATTATTTAAGAATGAAATGTTAAAAAGAAACTAAAAAAATCATGCATGTTGTATGTTGAATTTTATTTTTAATTAAAAACTTTAAAATAGTTTTACGATTGTGAGCATTTAAACACAGCCAGATTTGAATACAAGTTAAGAAATTCCGGTAAAGTATATCAAACAGATGTGCAATGTTATATCCTTATCAAATTGGGTAATATTGCATTTAGTTTTTATTAAAGATTAAAAGTACTATTTTTTTACTTCATATTTGAATCTTTACGCCAATTGCCGCTAAGAAAGTAATCAAAAATTGTTTCGTTTTATTTTTATACACTTTCGGAATTACGAATCTGAATTTTATTTTCAATTAATTTACACAATTTAATTATGTTTCTTTATTCTCATCGTGTATTAAATCTTAGTGTATTAAATACGGCATACTCTTTCTGATCCTTTCTGTTTATCCTTTCAAAATACAACATTCATACCTGTGTACGCTTGAACTCACACCTGTGGCTAAATAGCTACAAGGTAAACGAATTAACCTCAAGCCGAGAAATATACAGTGACAATTACAAAATAATATACATTCTCTGCTCGCACATAAGTTGCATTGAAATGATTATCAAATTAATAACGGTAAATAAGAACGGAAATATTTTCAGTTCAATATCAGTAAAATGTTCAATAGATATTTTATGAAAAAATCTCATCAATAATTAATGAAATTTATTCGAAAATATTTTCTAGAGATAATTTTATAGGAGTTTAATTCAATCTATACAAAACGGTATACGCATATTCATTTTCTTTCATTCTTATATTGTGGTTAATAACTATGACTATTCGTCAGCTGTGCGCTTTTAATTACGTATATTGTCGATAAACTATAAGAGTTAAACAGATATTATTTTTCCCAGAATTCAACACATCGGGCTAAAACGTCACAATCCACTCGAGAAGGTCAATCAAAAAAGTTACAAATACTTGATTTTCTCCGTTATAAGAAGGAATGTAAATTTAAAACTTTGCAAATGTGTTTTTTATACTAAGATGAACATAATTAGATGATAAGTAAAAAATCGCGGAATTTCCCTTTAATGCATTTCAATCAATATCAAATCATTTTAATACAAGTCAAGTAGATTCCCTTGCGGTAATACCCCAGTCCCACTAGGCCACGATCGCACTACGATCTGTGAAAAAAATGCAAATTTTGATGATCGTAGTGCGATCGTGTAGATCGCAGTAAGGTCGTATCACGGTCGTGGTGAGGTCTTCAAGATCGTGAAGAGCGTGAACAACTTTGAACATGGTCAAAACAATCGTGGTGCGGTCGTGGCGAAATCAAGTCGTAGTAGAAGCGTAGTGAGAGCGCACTAAGATCGTAGTAAGATCGCAAAGGTCGCTGTACAATCGTAGCGAGAGCGTGATTCTATTCGGAGAGACTGCGCTACGATCGCACAGCGACGTTATCATGACCTCACTACGACCATCACGTTCTCACTGCGACCCAACTACGCTTCCACTACGACTATACCACGCTGTTCACGACCATAGTACGATTCTAGCACGCCCTTGCCGTCCTCATCACGCTCTTCTTACGACCTGACTACGTTCACACTACGACCATTATTCTCATTGTCATTTTCACATAAAATATATAAAAAAGCTCCCTAGATTTTGTTTGTTTCAATGTAATTATCCATTTGCTCTAACGGCTCAACCATGCTTCTCGTTTTTATATAGATTAGACCGTTGGTTTTCCCGTTTAAATGGTTTAACACTAGTAATATTTTGGGTCCTTTATAGCGTTCTGATTAATGTGAGCCAAGGCTCCGTGTTGAAGGCCATACCTTTTATAAATTGTTACTTGGATGGAGAGTTGTCTCATTGGCACTCATACCACATCTTCCTATATATATTGATACATCTATGTCATCTCTGCTATCGTTTACTAAAATATCGTCATTGAGCTTTATGGACAATAGGTTGTAATTTAGGTTGGATTGGTCGGTCCGACATCTCTGCTTGATTAGGATTCGTTACTTTGCTCCCTCTGCCTCTACATCAACTCCTACCA
The DNA here is from genome assembly GCF_963676685.1 of Mytilus edulis. NCBI lineage: Eukaryota > Metazoa > Mollusca > Bivalvia > Mytilida > Mytilidae > Mytilus > Mytilus edulis. The sequence goes on from NC_092347.1 coordinate 99,896,845, forward strand.
CCATGCCCACGTGTTCGGGTAGATTTTGGTGGCATGACTGTATTGTTTCCGAGAAATCTACGATTTAATCAGAAATAGAAGGAATTGAACTGTATTGATATGGAACACGATGTTGAAGTTATTGCTGAAAACGTAGTAAGATCGCGCTATGAACGTAGAATAATCGTGGTAAGAACGTGTTATAATCGCAGTAAGATCGTGTTGCAATCGGAAAACTCGTGGTATGATCGTAGTGAGAACGTGAGGAGCGTAGAAAGATCTTGAAAAGCGTAGTGAGGTCGCAGAATAAGCGAGGTGAGAACGTGGTATAATCATAGCGGGATCTTTGTAGAAGCGTAGAGAGGACGTGGTAGCATCCTGAAAGCAACGAAAATTTACATTTTCATGCCGCTCATACCGCGACCTCACCACGATCTAAAATTATTTTAGATCGCGGTGAGCGTGGTGCGATCGTGGTCTAGTCGGACTGGGGCTTAAAACAAGATAATTTTAGATATGGTTAAACTGCGTCAAACTAAAAAGCCACGTCCCCGTCAACAGAATCAAACTGACGTTAAGTCCTTTTAAACTTTAAAGTGTCCGCCTTTTTGTTAGATAAATCATCCAAGCAGAACAGCATCCTCGTGTATCTATCATTAATCCGCTCCGAGCGTTGGTTAGTTTTATATACAATATGTTTTATATATGTTTTGCATTATTAGATGTAAATAAACGTGATGTTTTATATGCGTATTGGAATGTATAATGTTATACAAGGGATAATACTTTAATAAAGATCTTAATCTGAATATATATAATCGGCATGCTTCACAATTAAAATAAACGAATGAACAATACATATAACTAAATTTATAAATATTGATGCACGATTTAAGGTAGCACAATACAAAGATTTTTTCATTCCCAATCAGACAACTTTAAACTGATGTAATTCATTTCATCCTTCTTTTTTATTTTATAAATGAGGTACCAAAAGAAAGAAGAAAGATTAATCTTTCAAATTGTGATAATTTCATTATGACATAACTATTACATAATTAATTAGTATGTAATTAGTTGCTATACTGTGATGTCCACACTTGAATGAATTTAGCGTCTTTGTTTTTCATAGCATCCCAATTTTTTTTATAGATTCTTGCTCAACACAGTTTGACCTCCAAAACTGTGTCTCCCTTTATTATATCAAGCAAAATAAGCTTGTTATTTTGCTTTTTTTTTTTTTTTCTTTTCTCTCAAGAGCTGCTGCATGTTTACAAATAAAACAAAATAATCATACTTTTCGCTGCATTTTAAAAATCTGGCATCATTAACTATGAAAAAAAAATAGTTTACACATGTATTTCTGATTATTTCCTTTTAATTGTAAATATTTGCAAGAGGTGTATATTTTTACTTTTCTGACTAAAATCGATAACGCTCAGAACGGCATGTTGTTCTGCTTGAGTGATTTACCTTACAAAAAGGCGGACACTTTAAAGTTTAAAAGGACTTGACATCCGTATGATTTCGTTTAACGGGGGCGTGGCTAATTAGTTTGACGCAGTTTAACCATATCTCAAATTATCTTGTTTTACCGCAAAGGAATCTAGTTATTAAAATGATTTGATATTGATTGAAATGCATTAAAAATAATCATCCACAACAAGATGGCGACGTGTTGTGGTCGTCCGCCGGACAGTGGTCAGAATAACAATTCTAATGACGATTCAATAAGTCCAACATTTACAGAATTAGTGTCAGTAAGGCTCAATAGTAGTTATGATGGTAAAACAAACGGAACATTACAAAAAACTGATGCAATTGATGTATTAAACTCATCACAATGTGACCAATGGTTCGAGTCCCAAAATGTAAACAATGACATTAACCTGTCCAATTCGCAAGAGTGTATTCCATTCAGTCAAGACTCAAATTATCAAGTGGGTGAAATAAAAGGAAGTCAATAGGTATAATTTGTATTGCCTGATATAAATATTTTTTCAATATATTACAAAATACAATATATCATAAATAATTAAATACACAAATGAAAATACATAAACATAGATATATAACCAAATTTTTTGGCAAACATCCGCCACTATGAATTTATAAAAGGAAAAAAAAAAAATTAACAAGGGAGGGAGGGTGGGTAATTTCAACGTAATATCAAATTCAAAAATGTAAAGAAAACACTTTGCAATAGTATAAATAAACAATTAACAACAAAGGAAAAGTTTATATCCAATAAAAAGAGCGAAATAATATAGTGAGTAAATTTAATGCAAGAGTTTATACTAATGAAAATCTAGTTTGAACCAGTGTGATTACTGAGGTGTAAAATATAAATTTCACTGTTTTGCTAATTAAATAATTTAAATCTTAAATTAAACCAATTATCAAGTGGGTGAAATAAAAGGAAGTCAATAGGTATAATTTGTATTGCCTGATATAAATATTTTTTCAATATATTACAAAATACAATATATCATAAATAATTAAATACACAAATGAAAATACATAAACATAGATATATAACCAATTTTTTTGGCAAACATCCGCCAAGCCTGCAAGGCCGCCAAAAAAAATAAAGATAAAATAATAACTATCAAAACAGTTATAATGATGATAAAAACCAGACATGCTATCATCACTCTTTTTTCTCACTTCAAATAAGCTCCATCCTTTCAAAATGTGTATAGATAATGAAAGGACAAAACAGCAAACCAACTCAAAATATATGTAGATCTTGAGTAGTAAGAGGAAAACCAGCATCATATTCAGGATGCAAGTTCTCTGAAAAGAGAAAAAAGAATAATTACAGTAAACAATATACATGTATGAAGTAAATAAAAAACACAATTGTAACACATTACAATTTATATACTCTGATTCTTAATAATATTGATTATCTTTTTTCTGAAAAGTTCTGTACCAGCAAAATTTAAATGAAGCCCATCTCTCGGAGCAAATAAGGAAGCATCTGGAATATTGTCGAGTAAGAAACTCCTATACAAATTACAATATAATAAATTATTCTTTTACACAATCTTTTTAACTCAGTATTAACTTTATTAACTTTAGCTCCAGTTTTCATGTGATCAACTGGTCTAGGAAGAATAGAAGTAAAGATCAACTTAGCAAATGTCATCTTTTTTAACTTGTGAATTAAATCTCCGAAATATGATATAATAGTATCTACGGATTGAGACGAAGAAATATTATTAGTACCAACGTGAACTATAACGAAATCTAATGAAATTAAATCTACTTTCCCAGATGAAATTAACTCAGTAAGACGACCAATAGTGGCACCAGGAAAGGCCTGAGTTGTACACCCATCTATTCCACTAACATATTTAGGTATAGACGCTGACACAATGGTCGCCCTTTTTTCAAAGAAATTCCCTGTAAAAAGTTATAATAAAACATCTGAAATATGTGCCGTCATCTTTTCTGCTACTGAAATCTTATCATCTAATGAAAATTTTAAATATCTTTTATAAGCATCGCTTTTCCAATCTCCGTACAATTGAATTAATTCAGTAGGTACTTCGGCTGCAAAAGCCCAGCTAGCCCCCCTCGCCTAAAACTATGTGTAGAATATGAACAAGCATCTAAACCAATCTCAGTAATTAACTGTCTCAAAATTGTCTGAAATTGTCTATACGTGACAGGTACACATAATTTATGTTTTATAAAACAATAAGCTGGACTCTTATCAGAAGTACAAACTAAAGACTTCATATTCAAAAAAGCTTGAACGGGACACAATGGGGAATCTGGTATCGAGACTAAAGGTATCAATAATTCTCTCTCACCAAACTGAATGGTTTTCGACCATTTAACACTTATCAATAATAGCTTACGCTTACAATCGAAAATAATACTATCCCTACAAAGCTGCTTATTATGATCAAAAGTAGAAATGGAGTCTGGCATCAAATTAGATTTTCTAAACATTAGAAAAAAGGCATGTAAAAATAAACACCATATAGTAGCATCATATGCACTATTCATATCCAGCTTCTTATAAATTTGAAGTAAAATGTGAGGAGTAATTGGCAAGGCCTGTTTTTGACAATGTGCCTTAATTCTACATAAACCTCTTAATACTAATCTCAAATGAAAAGCTTCAAACTGTGGATATTCTAAATCTAACAATAAATGCAGATATCTTACTGAACTAAGATAATTCTTTATAGAGTCAACAGATTTAAAACTTCTACTTAGAAACTGTGCATATAGTGTCAAAACATGAACTGTAGCAGGAACAGGCATAAGTTCAAAATATATACAAAACATAAAATATAATTTCAACGTAATATCAAATTCAAAAATGTAAAGAAAACACTTTGCAATAGTATAAATAAACAATTAACAACAAAGGAAAAGTTTATATCCAATAAAAAGAGCGAAATAACATAGTGAGTAAATTTAATGCAAGAGTTTATACTAATGAAAATCTAGTTTGAACCAGTGTGATTACTGAGGTGTAAAATATAAATTTCACTGTTTTGCTAATTAAATAATTTAAATCTTAAATTAAACCTACATTCCATCGCAGCAAACTATAATGTACTTAGATAAGGTTTTAGATGGCCTTCCCAGAGAAAAATACATTGACATGATTGTGCATACTTTAAAAGGCAACGAATCATTAGTAACTTGGTACCGAAATATTCTGCTATCCCGGGCGGGTGAGATAGATGGGTGTCCAAAAGGGAAACTTTGCAATAGAAAAACTACGAATAAATCTAATAGCATACAAAAATACGCCAAGGATTGTTATATTCTGCAAATGTTTACGGAAGGTGACGCCTCTGAGATTGACTCTGTTTTCAGTAGATCGGTTAATTCGACAAGTGATAATTTGCAAAATGATACCATTTGTGAGAATAACCCCGTTAATCAGGTTGATATTAACAGTACATTGCAGTTGCTAATTGAAAGAGTAAATGGGTTAGACAATATAATAAAAAGTAAAGACGGGATAGAAAAGAAATTAAGAGCAAAAATTGATGAACTTGAAAATGTTATTGACGACAACAAACGTCAATTTGAGTTATTAAAAGCTGAAATTACCCCAAAAGTTGTGAAATTTGAATCGGAAATCAAGACCATGAGCTGGTTAGCATCTGACGTGGGCGAGTTCAATTTTATGGCACACAGTAGTAAAATGAAAGAAATACAATCGGAAATAAAACAAAATCGTTTCGCAATTACATCGTTACAAAAAACACTCAGAAAAGGTCAACCCGTATTGAACCCCAAAATATTAGTAAACAAACAACCGTCAACAATAGGTACGAGTGAGCACATGTCTACACCTATGCGTCCCGTTAATACGAATAAATCCACTGTGTCAAATATGTCAATCGATTCAATGATTACAACCGAAATAGATCGTATGATGTATCAGATCGACCCCCAGCAATCCGATCCTATAATACCTGGCGCCTACGACTCTGTAGATTTTCTAGAACATTGCGGAAAACGCCCAACGAAAATCGTTGAAACGGATAATAATGCCGGTTCAATTACGCCAATTTGTGCAAAGGAAAGTGCAACTGACTCGAACCTAAAATGCGATTCATATAGAGACAAACTTCTGGGAGGCATAAACAAAAACGCTGACAACGTAGCTACTAATTTGGCCAAAGCAATTAAACCTGCCTTTCAAATCCCGGTACGGATTAACGGGGTCCAAAATTATCCCAAACCAGAAAATGATAACTTTACAGGTGTAAGCCGAAAACGAACGTCCAGATTTTACATCACAAACATTGATCCTTCCTCAAGTAAGGAGGGCCTATTGAGCTATGCGAAACAACGTGGAGTTAATATTACGCACGTCATACTGTTCAAACCACGTAAAGGCAGAATTTCTGGTAGAATAAACGTTACGATGGAATCTAAACCGTTACTTCAAAACAGTGAGTTTTGGCCCAACAACATAATCTGTCGACCTTGGTATAATAATCGTGCATGGAACGATCGGCTTAACAATGAGCAATCAACTGAAACACATCACTATCAAGATGGCTCTTAGCTACATTCATGTACATTTTGGATATTTAATAACTACAATCATGCTTTCTCTAGTGACTTGGAATGTACGCGGTATCATGTCATCAACAGTTTGTCTAACAGAACTTTTTAGGTATACAAATTGTGACATTGCCGTATTATCGGAGCACAAGTTATTTAACCACTCTCTAAAATTCCTCAACACATTAGACACTAATTACCACAGTATAGGTATAGCAGATACAAATATTAACATTGAAACCTGTAAATGTGGAAAGGGTGGCGTTGCAATTATGTACAAGAAAACATTGAAATTCAACATAAAACCAATTAACTGTCCGGTCTCTGAAAGATTATTAGGAATTGAAATACAGTGTAACGAAAACTACTCTATATTTGTTTTCTCGGTCTACTTACCCGCAGACAGTACCATTCAAAATTACAAATATGAACTGAACATTGTTGAAGATTATGTCAACAACTATGCAAAATTTGGTCCCGTAATTCTAGCTGGTGATTTCAACACTAGTTGCAGAGTAACCGACCTTGAACGAACTAATGTGAACAAATCCATCATATTTTCAGATTTCATATTAAGGAATAACATAGTTCCGATTAATGCTAGCAGTCTTTGTGATCCTTCATCATTCACATTCATTCCGACTCGTACTGTACTGGATTATTTCCTCGTCAGCGAGGAATTGGCTAATGACGTAACTTTTTGCGAAAATATTCCTGAAGGAACTTTGAGTCTTACTTCAGACCACCTACCTGTTTTCTTACAACTGAGTATACCGTGTGTTGCTAATTCGTCAAATGGAGGTAATACTGTTTGGCCGTCGTGGCGCAAAGCATCTGATAGTAGTTTGCATGCCTACAACGAACTTACAAATGAAATAGCAGTTGATCTTTTGGATATGCCATTAAGCACATTTCTAGATTTAGATACACTAGCTAGCAAACTTACAGATAAACTGAAAGAATGTGCAAACATAGCAATACCGTTAGGTAGCTTTAATCCCAACACTAAGCCGTACTGGTCAGATCAAGTAAAACAAGCACACAAAGCTGAACGCTTAGCTCGCAGGACATGGATTAATCATGGTAGACCCCGAGGGAAGTCCTTTCCTTCCTATGTTGAATACAAATCTGCGAAAAACGAATTTCGTAATCGTCAACGTTTTGCATATAACGCCTATATGGATAATACTTACCGTGAAATCGACGAAGCAGCCGAGTGTGATGTTAGACTCTTTTGGCGCTTAATATCCCGTCAGAAATGCCGTAAAACCAACCAAATTTTAGAAATACTACATGATAACCGACAGTGTAAATCTCCTGAAGATATTTCCAATGCATTTGCTGACTTTTATGCAGGCGTGTATACTCCAAGCGAAAACGCTAAATTTGATAGTGATTTCAAGGCCTACGTGACTGAATTTGTAGATCGCACACTCGAGTCATGTGCAAAATATAATGGCCTCCTCCCAGGAGGGGAAATAAACATAGTTGAAATCGAAACAGCGATTAGAAACCTCAAGCTACAAAAGGCACCAGGCTATGACAAGCTACAAAACGAACATGTTAGATACAGTGGAAGTAAACTACAAACAGTTATCCTCCGTATTTTTAATGCAGTGATTCGTTTGGGTCGTATTCCCTTGTGTTGGAAGCATGGTTTATTAATCCCATTGTATAAAGGTAATGGAAAATGCAAACTAGCGCCCGAAAACTATCGTCCTATATCGCTATTGCCAATACTTTACAAGCTGTTCGAAACTGTATTAAAGAAGCGACTAGTAACCTCTTTGGAGAAAGATTTATTCCCAAATCTACAACAACAAGGTTTTCTAAATGGACTAAGCTGTATAACTGCCTCCTTCAACTTCCAAGAAACTATTTATTACCTCTTAGAATTAGGCTGCAAATTGTTCGTTGCGTTTTTGGACAGTTCCCGTGCATTTGATACAGTGTGGCATAGTGGCCTAATATACAAACTATTCCGTCTTGGTATAAATAGTAAAGCACTACAAGTTATTTCCGATTGTTATAGCGATATAACCAGTGCCGTTTACGTCAATGAACACGTATCAGTTCCCTTCAAAGTCCAACAAGGCGTCAGACAAGGTGGTGTACTATCGACCTTCCTTTACTTGGTGTACATTATTGATCTATTAAATAAATTAGAATTAGTTGGAACTGCAAATATTTCAAATATTCATACAAGTAATCCATCATTTGCTGACGACGTAGTGTGCATCGGTACCTCACCACAAAGACTACAAATTTTGTTAAATTGTGCTTACGATTACTCACTTAGATGGAGATTTGAGTTTAATCCGCTAAAATCTGTCATTTTATGCTACAAAAATGAATTAAAACACGTATTTAATCTTGGAGATAATGAAGTTAACATTCTAACCGAGACAAGGCACCTTGGAATATTAAGAACGGTTGACTTATCGCCAAGCTCAGATATTCAGCTTTCATGTAGGAAGGGTCGAAATGCGTATTTTGCTATAGCCGGTACTGGAACTTGTTTGCTAAATCCCTTAACTGTGTGTAGCCTCTACAATAAAATCGTAATACCTACGGTACTGTACGGATGTGAGCTTTGGAATGGGTTAAAAATGAAAGACATAACGTCTCTTGAAACTTTCCAACATTTCATTGTGAAACATATTCAAGGCCTTCCTAGACGAACACGGTCAGATATGTGCGAATCGATGATCAACCTCGAGAGACTACCAGTACTAGTTGAAAAACGGAAACTGATGTTCCTATGTAAACTATGTGAAATGAAGGCGGAATCTCTTACAAAACAAATTTTCATCTACAGACTATACCAGTTTTTCGGAGATACATATAGAAAACAATATGGATTCATCCCAGATGTGATTAACATTTTATCAAAGTTTTTCCTTTTGAAATATTTGACAAACTATATGTTCACAGGCACATTCCCGACCAAGTTTCAGTGGAAAAACATTGTCAGTAGTGCTGTTAACCCAATTGAAAGACTTCAAAAGGAAGAGCGAATGCGCAGGGACAACGATTTCGTCAAATTCTTAAGATTATCTGAAAACAATAACTATGATTTCCTGTGGCAATATGCAAAAATTAGTGGCAGACTTTTAACCGCGAAACATATAGCTAAACTCTGGACTACTCCTCCTACTAGCGGAAATTGCAAACTATGTGGACACTTTGTTCTAGATATACTGAACCACCAAATATGCATGTGCACAGAACTTCAATCACAGAGACTTTCACTTTATAACAGATTAACTGAATTAACTAGTTTCAATTTCATGTACACAACGGTTTCAAAATCGGATGAGAGCTTCTCAGATCTTTTGCGTGGCAACCATGAAGATCTCTGTGACATTTTAATACCGGAACATCGTTTGGAAATCCTTAACGAGGGATTTTCCTTCCTAAAATACTGTAGACTGTAAATTCTTTTCCATTCAAAATATTAAGTTATTGACATTTCTAATTATGTGATTTCAAAACTTTTCTAATTGTACATAATATTTGTATTTTGTCTTATGTCAATCTCCTATAGGAGGAAATAAAGTATGATGAACCATATCTCAAATTATCTTGTTTTACCGCAAGGGAATCTAGTTATTAAAATGATTCGATATTGATTGAAATGCATTAAAAATAATTTTTAATTTTTGTTAATCTTTATTCAATTTTTATTAACATTTAAAAAATGTCGGAAAGGCGTTTTTGTCCGTTCAAGCTAAATTTGGTTTACTAGTGTTTGATACCTCAGGCTGATTTGTACATCAACATTATTTGACCGCATCAACCAAAACTGACCATATTTGCTCTTTATTATATGAATCTATATAGCCACAAAGGAAATCAGTAATAATTTAATGTCTAGAGGGACTATAAAAAAGAATGACTGCACTATTGGAACACAATGACTACAAAAAAATATCACCATCAATTTAGAGTACCAGCATGTCCCCTTTTTATTCAAAATATTGAATTGTCAAAACATTTCAGTAGCTTCGATATTTCAGACTAACTCATATAGCAAAATTATGTTATTGCATCAACTAAAACTGACCATATTGACCCCATCAACCAGAACTTGATAGGGTCAAGGTTAGGGTAAGGGTTAAGGTTAGGGTAAGGGTAAGTGTTTAGGTTAGGGTTAGGAAATATGAGAGATTTGGGGAAGTTGAGGGGACGGAAGGATATATATGGGTTATGATATGGTTGGCGTATGAATGTATGAGGGTTAGGGTTAGAGTTCAGAAATATTTTATTTTATTAGGAATGTCAGACGAGAATGGGTTGTAGTGTCATTTTAATTGTTGTGATATAACTGGCGTATGAATATATGAGGATTAGGGTTGGGGTTGGGGTTAGGGTTAGCCGGAACTATTTTTTAACCCTAGCCCCGAAACCCAAAGTCCAACTACGCATGCACCGATGTATACTTATATTAAACATTTACTGACTTGCATATAACATGTATAAAGTAGACTTTTTGTTACAATTTCCTCAAGAAGGTTTGACAAAATTTGCATATCTAAATTATAGGTCGTTGAAAAAAATATCAGAAATTGCTGGTATAACATTCCAATGTGCTCCACCTAATTAATTAAGAAAAAAAAGCGTAAGTGTCAAGTTGCAATATGTATTGTAATTATCAATATCTGGGTCATTTTTCACCCTATTTCTTAAATTTTCTCTCTCGGCAAAATCATTTTATTCTTTATATATATATACCTCGCGATGAAAAGTTTTTTTTTTTAAACTAAGCGTTCCGTAAGCCTACGGTTCTACTTAAACTTTTGAGGAGAGCATGAAAAGTGTCAATATTTCCTTTTTGGAATGATATTGTGGTACTGGCTTTATAATTGAATACTTTTAAAACATCCTGATGAGCTGTATGCCATTAAAGGAAATGAAAACTAGTTTAATAATTAAATTTGTTGTCGATATCAACAATAGGTGACAGCATCTTCACTCCTTCCTGATTTTTTTAGTCCGACATCAGTATTTTATTCTAAGAATGAATAGTTTGACACAAATTTAGGGATTTATAAGTCTACAGTTACTTATGTCGCGAAATAATTATTCTGGTCTGTTCATTGATGACATTTGATACCTAAAAATGAATTGTCAGACATAAAAATGAAAGAATAAAGGTTTTTGAAATGCAAAATTTACTGCATTCAACAATGTAGGGTGTCATTATTGACCATTTTCTTCGTTATTACTAACTGGTATTAACATTTTATTCTGTCAGTACCTCAGGATTGACTGTTTTACACCGATTTGAAGTCTACTGTTACTAAAAACTTTGTCGACAACTATAAGAATGCATAATTGGACACAAATGGAGAGGTTTATAAGTCGACGGTTACTTATATTTATTTCGCGAAACAATTAAAAGCGACACTTTTTTATGTTTTTATAATATTCTGACAATAAGGTAATATTTATGAGTAAAAATGGATTCCCAGACACAAAAGTGAAGAAATGAACATTTCAAGTTGCTGTATTTGTTGGATGTATCTACAAATGGTGCCAATATCTATCCTTTTTAGTGATACTTCTCTGGTGGCATGAACATTTTCTTCTTATGATGGATAATTTGACACAATATGAGAGCTGTATAGGTCTACAGTTACTTTTATTTGTGTCAATAACAATAAAAGGCGAAAGAATTTCTTTCTTTTGATTAATATTCTTGTACCGGCTATGTAATTGACTACTTTGTGTACATCACGATTGATTATTAGACATAAGAGTGAAGGGTTTTAAATTTCAAATGGCTATATGTGTTGTACTCATCAATATAGGGTGCAAACATTGACCTTTGTCTTGGTGATTCCATAACTGCATCATACTTTATTCTTTTTGGTACATAGTTTTTCAGTCGACGGAGACTAAAAACTTTGTCGACAGAAATAAAAAGTGCCAACATTTATTCTTTTATATGATATTGATTTCATCTTTGCAAGTGAGCCACACATTTTAAATTTCACACACCACTTTTTGAGAGTGAGGAACTATGAAACTATCGATTTTGTTTAAACACGTTTCATGTTGTAACTCAATAACCCCTCTAGATATACACGTCTTATATAAATCATTACCTGCCACTTTTTCTCACCTTAAATATACAAAAAAGTTTTAACCATAAGGTAGTAAAATGACAGAGATTTCGTTATTCGTGTGGGAAAATGCAAATCTTACAAAGAATTTGGCAGATATTTTAACCCCACTTTTTTGTTACAGGAATGGAGTCTCCGGCTTGAGTTTATGCAAAAAGTACTGGAAAAAAACGAGTTTAATTTACTTGAATATTTTTACAAATGCGTGCGAAACGGCAAAGATACGAGCCGGCAAACACGGCCAAATTACCATGTTACAGATTGACAGAAAAGGGAGGACTTCGATATGAACGACCATCACGTAGAGGCTTGTTGGGGCTTTCCAAAATGCTAAAGATTTTTCAAATCAGATGAGAATTGCCAGAGTTATCAACGTTCAAAGTTTTATGCATTTTTCAATGAGAGAGTTAGGGTTAAGGGTTAGAGTTAGAGTTAGGGTTAGGGTTAGGTTTAGGCTATGGGTAAGGGTTAGGGTTCAGGTTAGAGTTAGGGTAAAGAGTTAGGGTAGGTAAGGTATCATTTAGAGGGGGCACCTAGGGTGTCAGTACATTGTAGGGATTGTGAGATGGCTGTCGTATGAATATATGAGGGTTGGGGTTAGGGTATGGGTTAGGTTTAGCCGGAACTTTTTTTTGTTACCCTAACCCCGAACCCCAAAGTCCGAGTACGCATGCGCCGATATATATTTTTATGATGCTTTGCGTTGAGGCCTGGACTAAGGCGGGTGTGTCTTTTTCTGTGTTGGTCTTTGTATTAGGTATTCGGGTTTTGTTTTCTGTAATTAGTTAAGACTTCAGTTTTATCATGTATATCTTTGATATTCATTTGTAAAATTTACTGTTTGCAATAGCATAAATTGTTCTGAAAAATAAGGATGTTCTTATCGCAAGCAAAAAACCCTAGCCGTATTTGGCACAACCTTTTTCAACTTTTGATCCTCAGTGCTTTTGTTTATTCGAACTTTTATATCTGGGCGTCACTGGTAAGTCTTTTGTAGACGAGGCGCGTTTTTGCCGTATTGAATTTTAAATCTGATGCCTTTTGTTATCTATTATTCATGTGTTTCTTTGCCTAATACGTTCTCCTATTTATTTGTATTGTAGTCCTGTAATATTCTGTTGTCATTTTAATGTTATATTTAACATTGCCATTAAAGTGCGAGGTTTAGCATGCCACAAAACCAGGTTCAACCCACCATTTTTTTCTTTAAAAATGTCCTGTACCAAGTCAGGAATATGGCCATTGTTATATTATAGTTCGTTTCTGTGTTACATTTTAACGTTGTGTTTCCGCTGTGTCGTTTGTTTTCTCTTATTTTTGAGTGTGAATCCACATTACTATAAGACGTGTCACGGTACTTATATATCCCAAATTCATGTATTTGGTTTTGATGTTATATTTGTTATTCTCATAGGATTTTGTCTAATGCTTAGTCCGTTTCTGTGTGTGTTACATTTTAATGTTGTGTCGTTGTGCTCCTCTTATATTTAATGCGTTTCTCTCGGTTTTGGTTTGTGACCCGGATTTTTTTCTATCGATTTATGAGTTTTGAACATCGGTATACTACTGTTGCCTTTATTTACAATAATTGATAAAGGTATACTGGATAATGGGTGATGGGTAATGGGTGAAGGTAAACTGGGTAATGGGTAATGGATAAAGGTATACTGGTAAATGGGTAATGGGTAAAGGTAAACTGGGTAATGGTTAATGGGTAAAGGTGTACTGGGTAATGGGTAATGGATAAAGGTATACTGGTTGATGGATAATGGGTATAGGTATACTGGGAAATGGGTAGTGGGTAAAGCTATACTGGGTTATGGTTGATGGGTGAAGTGAATGAATACTGGGCGATGGGTGATGGGTAATGGGTAAAGGTATACTCGGTAATGGGTAATGAGTAAAGGTTAACTGGGTAATGGGTGATGGTTAATGGGTAAAGATATACTGGTTAATGGGTAATGGGTAACGGTATACTGGGTAATGGGTAATGGGTAATGGGTAAAGGTATACTGGGTAATGGGTGATGGGTGATGTAAAGGTATACTGGGTGAAGGGTGATGGGTAATGGGTAAAGGTATACTCGGTAATGGGTAATGAGTAAAGGTAAACTGGGTAACGGTGTAACGGGTAATGAGTAGAGGTATACTGGGTAAAGGTGTACTGGGTAATGGGTGATGGGTAATGGTTTAAAGTATACTTGGTAATTGGTAATTGGTAATGTTCACTGGGTAAGTGGTAATGGATAACGTTATACTGGGAAATGTGAAATAGGTAAAGGTAAACTGGGTTATGGTTAATTGGTAAAGGTATACTGGGTAATGGATGATGGATAATGGGTAAAGGTTTACTGTGTAATGGGTGATGGGTACAGGGAAAATGTATATTTGGTAATGGGTAATGGATAATGGGTAAAGGCTAATGAGTGATGGGAAATGGGTAATGGTATACTGGGTGATGGGTAACGGGTAAAAGGTAAAGGTATACTGGGTGATGGATGATGGGTAATGGGTAATGGTATACTCGGTAATGGGTAGTGGGTAAAGGTAAACTGTGTAATGGGTGATGGGTAATGGGTAAAGATATACTGGGTAATTGGTAATGGGTAACGGTATACTGGGAAATGTGTAATGGGTAACGATGCAATTGGTAATGGGTAAAGGTATACTGGGTAATGGGTAATTGGTAATAGGTAACGATATAATGGGTAATGGGTAAAGTTATACTGGGTAATGGGTAATTGGTAACGGGTAAGGTTCACTGGGTAATTCGTAATGGGTTACGGTATACTGGGTAATGGGTAATTGGTAAAGGTATACTGGGTAATGGGTGATGGGTAATGGGTAAAGGTATATTGGGTTATTGGTAATGGGTTAAGATTTACTGGGTAATGGGTAATGGGTGGTGAGTAACGGTAAACTGGGTAATGGGTTAAGATACACTGTATAATAGGTAATGGGTAATTGGTAAAGGTATACTGGGTAATGGGTGATGGGTAATGGGTGAAGGTAAACTGGGTGATGGCTGATGGGTTATTGGTAAAGGTAAACTGCGTAATGGGTAATGGATAAAGGTATACTGGTAAATAGGTAATGGGTAAAGGTAAACTGGGTAATTGTTAATGGATAAAGGTGTACTGGGTAATGGGTAATGGATAAAGGTATACTGGTTATTGGGTAATGATTAAAGGTATACTGGGAAATGGGTAATGGGTAACGGTTTACTGGGTAGTGGGTGATGGATAAAGGGAAAAGGTATATTGAGTAATGTGTAATGGATAATGGGTTAAGGTTAATGGGTGATGGGAAATGGGTAGTGGTATACTGGGTGATGGGTAATGGGTAATAGGTAAAGGTATACTGGGTGATGGATGATAGGTAATGGGTGATGGTATACCCGGTAATGGGTAGTGGGTAAAGGTAAACTGTGTAATGGGTGATGGGTAATGGGTAAAGATATACTGGGTAATTGGTAATGGGTAACGGTATACTGGGTAATGTGTAATGGGTAACGATGTAATGGGTAATAAGTAAAGGTATACTAGGTAATGGGTAATTGGTAAATGGTAACGATGTAATGGGTAATGAGTAATTGGTAATTGGTAAAAGTGTATTGGGTAAAGGAAAACAGTATACTGGGTAATGGGTTATTGGTAATGGGTAAGGTTCACTGGGCAATTGGTAATGGGTTACGGTATACTGGGTAATGGGTAAGTGGTAAAGGTATACTGGGTTATTGGTAATGGGTTTAGATTGACTGGGTAATGGGTAATGGGTGGTGAGTAACGGTAAACTGGGTAATGAGTTAAGATACACTGTATAATAGGTAATTGGTAAAGGTATCCTGGGTAATGGGTGATGGGTAATGGGTGAAGGTAAACTGGGTAATGGCTGATGGGTTATTGGTAAAGGTAAACTGGGTAACAGGTAATAAATAAAGGTATACTGGTAAATGGGTAATGGGTTAAGGTAATCTGGGTAATGGTTAATGGGTAAAGGTGTACTGGGTAATGGGTAATGGATAAAGGTATACTGGTTGATGGGTAATGGTTAAAGGTATGCTGGGAAATGGGTAATGTGTAAAGGTTTACTGGGTAATGGGTGATGGGTAAAGGGAAAATGTATATTGGGTAATTGGTAATTGGTAATTGGTAAAGGTTAATGGGTAATGGGTGATGGGTAAAGGGAAAAAGTATATTGGGTAATTGGTAATGGGTAATTGGTAAAGGTTAATGGGTAACGGTGTAACGGGTAATGAGTAAAGGTATATTCGGTAATGGGTAATGAGTAAAGGTAAACTGGGTAACGGTGTAACGGGTAATGAGTAAAGGTATACTGGGTAATGGGTAATTGGTACGGGGTAAAGGTGTACTGGGTAATGGGTGATGGGTAATGGTTTGAGGTATACTTGTAATTGGTAATGGGTAAGGTTTACTGGGTAATAAAATTGAGAATGGAAATGGGGAATGTGTCAAAGAGACAACAACCCGACCAAATAAAAAACAACAGCAGAAGGTCACCTACAGGTCTTCAATGTAGCTTAGTTATTGATAACGGTATACTGGGTAATGTGAAATGGGTAAAGGTAAACTGGGTTATGGTTAATGGGTAAAGATATACTGGGAAATGGGTCAACGGTAATGGGTAAAGGTTTACTGGGTAATGGGTGATGGATAAAGGTAAACTGTGTAATGGGTGATGGGTAATGGGTAAAGATATACTGGGTAATTGTTAATGGGTAACGGTGTACTGGGTAATGTGTAATGGGTAACGATGTAATGGGTAATGGGTAAAGGTATACTGGGTAATAGGTAATTTGTAATAGGTAACGATGTAATGGGTAATGGGTAAAGTTATAATGGGTAGTGAGTAATTGGTTATGGGTAAAAGTGTACTGGGTAATGGGAAACGGTATACTGGGTAATTGGTAAAGGGTAAAGTTCACTGGGTAATTTGTAATGGGTAACGGTATACTGGGTAATGGGTAATTGGTAAAGGTATACTGGGTAATAGTTTATGGGTAATGGGTAAAGGTATATTGGGAAATAGGTAATTGGTTAAGATTTACTAGGTAATGGGTAATGGGTAAAGGTATACTGGGTAATGGGTGGTGAGTAATGGTAAACTGGGTAATGTGTAATGATACACTGTATAATAGGTAATGGGTAATTGGTAAAGGTATATTGGGTAATTGGTGAAAGTAAACTGGATGATGGCTGATGGGTTATTGGTAAAGGTAAACTGGGTAATGGGTAATGGATAAAGTATACTTGGTAATGGGTTAAGGTGTACTGGGTAATGGGTAAAATTATACTGGGTAATGGGTAATTGGTAATGGGTAAAGTTCACTGGGTAATTGGTAATGTGTAACGGTATACTGGGTAATGGGTAATTGGTAAAGGTATACTCGGTAATAGTTTATGGGTAATGGGTAAAGGTATATTGGGTAATTGGTAATTGGTTAAGATTTACTGGGTAATGGGTAATGGGTAAAGGTATACTGGGTAATGGGTGGTGAGTAATGGTAAACTGGGTAATGTGTAATGATACACTGTATGATAGGTAATGGGTAATTGGGAAAGGTATATTGGGTAATGGGTGAAGGTAAACTGGATGATGGCTGATGGGTTATAGGTAAAGGTAAACTGGGTAATGGGTAATGGATAAAGTATACTTGGTAATGGGTTAAGGTGTACTGGGTAATGGGTAAAGTTATACTGGGTAATGGGTAATTTGTAATGGGTAAAGTTCACAGGGTAATTGGTAATGGGTAACGGTATACTGGGTAATGGGTAATTGGTAAAGGTATACTGGGTAATAGTTTATGGGTAATGGGTAAAGGTATATTGGGTAATTGGTAATTGGTTAAGATTTACTGGGTAATGGGTAAAGGTATACTGGGTTATGGGTGGTGTGTAATGGTAAACTGGGTAATGTGTAATGACACACTGTATAATAGGTAATGGGTAATTGGTAAAGGTATATTCGGTAATGGGTGAAGGTAAACTGGATGATGGCTGATGGGTTATTGGTAAAGGTAAACTGGGTAATGGGTAATGGATAAAGTATACTTGGTAATGGGTTGAGGTGTACTGGGAAATGGGTAAAGTTATACTGGGTAATGGGTAATTGGTAATGGGTAAAGTTCACTGGGTAATTGGTAATGGGTAATGGTATACTGGGTAATGGGTAATTGGTAAAGGTATACTGGGTAATGGGTAATTGGTAAAGGTATACTGGGTAATGGGTGATTGGTAATGGGTAAAGGTGTATCGGGTAATGGGTAAAGTTATACTGGGTAATGGGTAATTGGTAATGGGTAAGGTTCACTGGGTAATTGGTAATGGGTAACGGTATACTGGGTAATGGGTAATTAGTAAAGGTATACTGGGTAATGGGTGATTGGTAATGGGTAAAGGTATCCTGGATAATTGGTAATGGGTTAAGATTTACTGGGTAATGGGTAATGGGTGAATGTATACTGGGTAATGGTAAATGAGTATCGGTAATGGTTTACGGGTAACGGTATACTGAGTAATAGGTAATGGGTAAAGGTATACGTCCCTATAACGTAAAAGTTAACACTTTTTTTCGTTCGGGAATCGTACGAACAACGTTCGGTCATCGTTTGTTTAGAGTTGAGGCATTGTTCGTACATCATTCATGTAGCGTTCGTACAACATTCGGTCAGCATTCATTTATAGTATTTTAATCGTATGTGAATGTCAACGTTTAGGGTTTTGTATATCGTAAAGTTCATGGTATTTTGTTTAAGTGCTTGATTTGTCGTATGGTACATGGTATGGTTTAGCGTGTAGCGTTTCGTTTATCGTATGGTATATGATATCGTTTAGCGTTTCATCTATCGTATGGTATCTCGTTTTGTTACGATTACCTAATATGAACGAAAGTTAAATTGATAACATAAAGATGACGGGCTTAAAAAATTCCATTAAGAAAGAGTTTTGTTTACTTACAAAAGACTTCTCTGTTTTCCTCGCAAGTATTGTAGGTTGTAGGCTCGTGTCAAGCCAACTTGAAGATTTGAACATTCATTTGGTATTTGCTGCTTATCCTCCAATCACGGAGTATTAAAATAGTTTGAGTAAGAGACTGGTCGACCCCGGGGTCAGAATAATGTGTCAGATGTAAGATGACATGTCTTCAATTTTAACTGTTACATTATGAGATAGCACGTTAAAATTACGACCTAGTACAAAGCGGGTTCATATTCATTTCTCATTATCATGTTTTCTTCCTTAATATCCAGCTGACTTATTTATAGTGGACTGGGAAACAAGCTATTGTAACTTATACATATCCCTCTCCACTGTGCATCATACCTACCACTGGACTATGTGGAGACTCATCATTGACGGTCTAATCGAAAAGATAAAAAGTCAATTGTAAAGCTGAAAACCATGAAACCCCAAAAAATATTCAATGCCAGAGGTAGAAAATCCAAATGCATTTTAAGTTAAATGATGATAGAGACAATTCTACATATATTTCACATCAGTCCATTTTACAAAGGTATTTTAAAATGCATATACATAAGAAGATATGGTATTAGTGCCAATGAGACAACTCTCCATCCAAGTCACAATTTATAAAAAGTTAACAATCATAGGTCAAAGTACGGCCTTCGTCACGGATTATTAGTTCACACAGAACAGTAAGCTATTAAGGGCACGAAAATAACCAGTGTAACACAACTCAAACAAGAAATCCAATTCTTAATTTATTAAGTTTAAAGGCAAAATAATTTGTCACTAAAATTTATTGAAATATATCATAATACTAGTCACATTTTATGCCCTGTGTTTAAACTGAATAATACATTATATCTCTTTTTTCAGGAACCATATTTTCGATAGTTCCTTGCGGAAACGAAAGAAACAAACACAGGGTAAAAAAATCTATCATTTCAAAGCCTAAAGAAGTGACTCGTGGATGTTTGCCAATTAGACAATATCATAAATGTGATGAGAGTAAAATTCTTCCTACAACTAGACTTGGAATAGACCTTTCTTAAATGAGTTCTGGGGGAAAGGGTGGGGGTATCTAATATTTTATTACTCTTACACGATTAATTCAATATTTTGTACTTATAGGGGCTAAGCTAAATTACCATCTAGTTTGGGAAAGTTGAACGTGATTAAAAATTTGAATCACGATTATTTGTGAGATATTGAGAATTCTGCAGGCTCTGAAATTAGTCTCATTGGATGTGCATCCTTTTTATCTGACCATTAAAAGTACTACAACCATCAATAGCTACACACTAGCGTGTGTTTTTGTATTGAAAGTCGAATACATATTCTCTTAAACGCAAAAATAATTCTATTTTATTATTGTAATTGTACTTTAATAGCATAATTCTTAAGAGACCAAATAATAAAAACAAACTTTTTTTTATATATTATACTATACTGCTCATAAAATTGTTCCCATTGTAAGTATTTTCTAGTACATAAATTGAATCATATTTAATGACACAAAATAATGAAAGGTTTAGTTCTTTTATCAAACATTTTGCCACCATTGAATACTGAATTATTAAAAAGTTTAAATGAACATATAATGTAACCAACTAGCAAGTAATAAAATGTCGTAAAATCGGGATGATTCTCTTTTTAATGTCCGGTATTTTTGGAGTGCTTGTACAACCCGGATCTGTTCTGGTAAAAATAAACACATACTGTGCACTGGTACCTATCCGGGTTTGTGTTACTTTTCACGTGTTCTTTTAGATATTTCAAAGATTGAATGCTTTCCCACACATTTATATGCGTAGTCAGATTTCTTTTTCCACAAAGCTGCTTTTATACTTCTTTTTACAGTCCTTGAACTTAGAAAAGTCGCTCAAACAGGAATCAGGTCTAAAAAAATATTTAACCCCACCGCACTTTTACGCCTTTCTCAGTCAGGATGCGAAACACCATCAGGACCAGAAGGTTTATTACAATTTAAGTTTTTTAATTGATCAAGAACTTCTTTTTCTGTAAAAATTATTTCCTCCATTTTAAATGGTGGGTCTGATACATTATTTGGAAGTTCAGGCTCAACATCAATTTTAGAAATGTTTGAAAAATGAGAGTTTAAGGATCTTCAAGAGTTCAGCTTTATTTACCGGATGTAAAAATATTTGACCTTCCGATTTCAGAAAAGGTGTAGGTTCACGAGACTTAGGGTTAGGGTTAGGGTTAGGGTTAGCAGGATATTTTATTCGTACAAATACAAATAATACAAACAAATTATTATTTGTGCATTTTTAACATGTTATTTGTATAATAGTTGGCTGATTGTAGAATGAAGGCTTTTATTGTCATGTGAAGTACTCGCTTATCACGAGTTAAAGGATAACTACATTTTGTATATTAGATCATATAATCTACATGTCCGTCAGACAGGATTCACCTGACCTCGACTATGCTTCATTTCATGGATCAAGATTTAGTTTTCTGGTCAAGTCCGTATTCGTTAAGCTTTAGAATGATTCTGTTGTTATGATTGTAAGGTGTACATTTTTTACTTCTGCAAGGTTTCAAATAACATTGACCTTATTATCATGCCTCCTTTGGCAATGTTCTTTTTTTTTTGCTTGGCCTTTTATACCTGTATGCTATAGCGCCACGGTATTTGGTGTATGGTGTACATGTCTGTCTGCATGTTTCATATATGACGTGAATTGTATTTGATATATTGAATGATAGTAAGATGTCTATGTTTGGCTGTTCTTATACTTTCAACCTTATGTTCCAAATTAATTGACCAAACCTAACTTTTACATTTGTCATTGTCTAAGGTACTCTGAGGATCGGAACACCTATTTCTGGTGTACGGGATGTTTGTAGAGATATGTATGGCATGGTTTATCTAACATTGACCTCTTTTTATAAACCATTTATAATCTTAAGCGTATTTGACACTTCTAGTAAAACCCTTAATATTACAGACGTTGAACAAATACACTATCATAAGTAAAGCAGACGAGACATTTCAGCGTTTGCGCTCTGGTATTCTTTAGTATATAGTTATCTCATTGAAAATCAATTCACATCTGCTACGTTGTATATAATGAAAGACAAATTGAACTTAAGAAAGTACTGTTGCACAAAATGTTGGTTATCGTTCAATCTCAAATTGTTCATGAAAGATGCATTGTTTTGCTGTATACCACATTGCCTCACATTCTCATTAAGAAAAAATTCACACACCTAATTAATTGGGCATTTAAAAAAGTCAGAATGTGAGTATATATATATATGTTCAAACTCTTTTAGGTCATTTTTTAGTAGCAATAAACAAAAAAACTATGTCAATTGGATACTTTGATACTATATATGCCCTTGAATTTTTACTAGATAACATTTTTGTTCGCTTTGGGGATTCCGTATATCGTCAGATTATCGGAATTCCAATGGGGACTAACTGTGCACCACTTATTGTGGACCTGTGTTTGCTATGAGTTACAATTTATGACAAAAATAAGCAAAGACCCATCGAAACAACATCTGATAAACAAATTTAATAATACTTTTAGATATTTGGATGATATTTTGGCTCTCAAGAATGACGACTTCAGTATGTATTTTAAGAAATTTATCCTGTTGAACTTACTTTAGATAAAGCTAATTCTAACAATGACCACTGCCCTTTCCTCGATCTTGATATCTATATCACTAAATGAAAGCTGAATACTACAATTTATGATAAAAGAGATGATTTTTCATTTCCTATCGTTAATTATGCGTTTTTAGATGGTGACGTTCCCTTGTCTTACGGTGTTTATATATCTCAACTTGTACGATTCGCTCGTGTATGTAACAATGTTTTAGATTTTAACGAGAGAAATTTATGTATTACTGAAACATCATTACACCAGAGTTTTCGAAATTTTATCATTGGTATAAGGACATCATTCGTAAATATAGCTCAACATGCAGACTTCTTATACGTTCAGGTGTTTCACATCCATTTTTTTATGGAAATATTCTTTATAAAGCACAAAGGTGTCAGTATTCACCTCAAAAACTAACAAAACCTTTGAATAGACTTATTAAGAAGGGATATAGTTACGATACTGTTGTCAGGTCATTAAAGATTGCATATTTTGGCGTTAATATTGATTCACTTATAGGGTCTTTGCATCGGAACTAAACACATTTATTTCAAAAACCAGTTTTTGGCATGACACGGGTTATGTTCTTCTCATATATGTTATGATGGTATGATACTAAACCCCTAACGGGAAGGATTGTGCCTGATGTTCATATGATGAAATCATAATTTTTCAGTCAGTTTAATTGAAGTCTTGAGCTGGCATGTCAGTTAACTGCTAGTAGTCTGTTGTTATTTATGTATTATTGTCATTTTGTTTATTTTCTTTGGTTACATCTTCTGACACCAGACTCGGACTTCTCTTGAACTGAATGTTAATGTGCGTATTGTTATGCGTTTACTTTTCTACATTGGCTAGAGGTATAGGGGGAGGGTTGATATCTTACAAACATGTTTAACCCCGCCGCATTTTTGCGCCTGTCCCAAGTCAGGAGCCTCTGGCCTTTGTTAGTCTTGTATTATTTTAATTTTAGTTTCTTGTGTACAATTTGGAAATTAGTATGGCGTTCATTATCACTGAACTAGTATATATTTGTTTAGGGGCCAGCTGAAGGACGCCTCCTGGTGCGGGAATTTCTCGCTACAAGTTTGATGAAAATTTAACAAAATTTAATTTTTTAGAGTGTTTTTCTTCCAAAATCCATGTGCACGCTCGGGCGTTTTAACATAGACGTAGTTACGCACTGGCCATATATTCATGATATTAGTTGATGTGATAAACATTTTAATATCAATGATACACGTTTTCTAAATATGTGCAGTTCTTCAAATGCAGATTTAAACCTTGTTAAAGTTTAACCGAAAGCTAGTTTCGTTGTTTTATTCTTGGAAATGCCTAATTGACAGATTATTTTTATTTCTTTTTTACAGTTAGTGTTTTCTTTTTCAACTCGATTTGTTATCCCTCCTTTTGAATCTCCCGTTGTCTGTTTTTGACGGTTTTTGAATTCACCAATACTTTGTTATTTTGAAAAAAAAAAATAGATAAAGGGTAACGGTATACTGAATAATGGATAGAAGCTTTAGTGCTAGATTTAAACCATATCTAAAATGGTTTTTTTCTACTCTTTCAATAAAGTTGTAGAAAATTCCTGCTATATTTTTTTTCAAACTAAAAAGAACTTCAAGATCTTCAGTGGTTGTTAACTTCTCTTTTTCTTTCTTTAGTTTTTAAAGTTGATATATATTTTCTTAATTATGCTGATTTCCTACTGCCTTTTATGTTTTGGTATTTATGATGAGTTTGTCAAAGTTTTTATGTTTTGTTTTAATCAACATATTGAGTTGCATCAATTTACTTTCGGGGGCTGCCACTACGTTGTTTTGTTTTCTATTAATAATTTCCATAAATTATTAGCATATTGTCAATAACAAAGATTTGTGTTTCTTAAGTTCAACTGTCGCTCATTTTTAATTTCTCTGTTTCATATCATTTGAGATTTGGTCATTTCTATTTTTTTACGTCTTTAGTTTCCTTTTACGTTCATTTAAGCGAAGTCTAGTTAAAGCATACGAGGATTACAAATGTAAGCTTTCTTTATGTTTATGGAGAGAGTCTTGATACTATTATTTCAACATCGTTGTTTTTAACTTGGAAATGCCTTATTGACAGATTATTTTTATTTCTTTTTTAAAGTTAGTGTTTTCTTTTTCAACTCTTTTTATTATCTGTCCTTTTGAATCTTCCTTTGTCTGTTTTTGACGGTTTTTGAATTCACCGATGCTTTGATATTTTGAAAAAATAGATAAAGGGTAACGGTATACTTAATAATGGGTAATAGGTAACGGTATACTAGGTAATGGATAAAGGGTGATGGTAAACTGGATAATGGGTAATGGGTAATGAATAACGGTATACTGGTAATGGGTAAAGGTATACTGTGTAATGGGTAACGGTAAACTGGGTAATTGGTAATGGCTAACGGTATACTAGGTAATGGGTAATGGGTAACGGTAAACTGGGTAATGAATAAGGGTATACTGGTAATGGGTAAAGGTGTAATGGGTAACGGTTAACCGGGTAATGGTGAACTTGGTAATGGGTAATAAATAACGGTATAATGGTAATGGGTAATGGATAGCGGTATAGAGCTGGGTAATGGGTATTTTGTGGGTAATGGGTAAAGGTATATTGGGTAATTGGTAACGGTATACTGGGTAATTGGTAACGGTCAAATAGGTAATGAATAGTGGTAGACTTGGTAATGGGTAAAGTTTTTGTGGATAATGGGTTAAGGTAAACTGGGTAAGGGGTAAAGTTTTTGTGGGTAATGGGTAACGGTATACAGATTATGGGATAATGGGTAACGGTATACTGGGTAATGGGAAACGGTTAAATGGGTAATCGGTTATGTATAAGGTTATACATGGTAATGGGTAAATGGTTAAGGTTTATTGGCAAAATGTTAATTGGTAACGGTATACTGGGTAATTGGTAACGGTATACTGGGTAACTGGTAACGGTATACCAGGTCATGTGTAATGGGTAACGGTATACTTGGTAATGGGTAATGTGTAACGGAATACTGGGTAATGGGTTATCGGTAACGGTATACAAAGTAATGGGTTATCGGTAACGGTATACTCGGTAATTAGTAATAGGTAAAGGGTTAGGGTTAGGGTTAGGGTAGTATACTTTGACGAGATTATGGAGGTGCCCTTTTTCACTTCTGCGCATGTCTGCCCTTTTCTGTGACTGCGCATGCGTTAGAAGGGTTAGGGTTAGGGTTAGGGTTAAGGTTAGGGTTAGGGTTAGGGTCGGGGTTTGGGTCTGGGTTAGGGTTAGGGTCTGGGTTAGGGTTAGAGTTAAGGTTAGAGTTAAGGGTTAGGGTAAGAGTTAAGGGTTACATTTACTGTTGTGTTTATATAATAGGCTTTTTGTAACAATTTCCTCAAGAAGGTATGACAAAATTTGCATATTGAAATTCAGGGGAGATAATCTATTAAGGCTTATGTAAGAAATTGCCAGTACAACAGTCCAATGTGCTGCACCTAATTAATTAATAAATGATAGCCGTCCATGAAGGAGTTTAAGTGTTAAGTTGTTGTATTTGTTGTATTCATCAATATATTTACCCTTTTTCTTGAATATTCTCTACTGACATAATTATTTAGTACTTTATGTACATCGGGATGAAAAGTTTTTCAAAAATTAAGCGCTTCGTAAGTCTACGGTTATACTAAAGTTTTGTCGACAAGAATAGAAAATGCCAATATTTCTTCTTTTTGAATGATATTCTGGTACTGGCCTTATAATGGAGTACTTTTAAAAACATTCTGATGGAATTTTTGACAGTAATGGAATGAAAACCCGTTTAAATCACAAAATTTGTTGTCGGTATCAACAAAAGGTGGCAATGTCTTCCCTTCTCTCTGATTTTTCTGGTCCGGCATCATTCTTTCATTGTAAGAATGAATAGTTAGACACAAATTAAGAGATTTATAAGTGTGCGGTTACTGATATTTATGTCGTGAAAGAAGTTTAAAGCGACAATATTTCATCTTTATTATGATTTGAAGTCTACGGTTACTAAAACCTTTGTCGACAACAGTAAGAATGCATAATTTGAGGTTTTTAAGTCTATATTTATGTCGCGAAAGAATTTAAAGCGACAATATTTCATCTTTATTATGATTTGAAGTCTACGGTTTTGTCACCAAGGTCCACTCGAGAGCACTGTTAGATAAGGGGGAGCTTACTCGTATGTGCTGGAACCAAGGGACAGGGGGTCAGTCTATTGCTAGACTTAATGTTCTGATAGGCATAGCTAAAACGCAAGGAAGGTTTTCATAATTTAATTAACGATAATGATTTAAATGAATGATAACAAATCAATCAATAAACAATGCCAAATAATAATAATCTAATTAAAGTACAAAGTGTCAATTCAAAATAACAAATCCAAAGTAAAACTATTTCTCTTTAAAATGTAAAATATAAAATAAATGCCAAAATTACTAAATCATAAAATGTACTTAATCTCAATTTCAGAATGTAAAAGTCTCAAAATAAAAGTTTCTCAAAAGTATAATTTTCTAAAGTTAAATTATGAGTCAGAGATAAATTTTGTCTCACACTACACAGTCAACTGGTAGACTGGTAGACAGTCTTATAGGTCCAGTATAATGACATGAGTAGTGTGAGGTTACGCTTCCGAAACACTGACTGTTTAAATATTTACTAAAAATAAAAGGTGAGTCAAAAATACATTTTTGTCTAAACACTACAAAGTCAACTGGGAGACTGATCGACAGTCCTACAGACCCAGTACAATAGACTTTAGTAGTGAAAGGTTAGGTTTCCGAAAGGTGACTGATTTTCCTAAATTTCACAACGCTATTTATATTAAAACCAAATATAAATCAATATGACTCGACATGTAAATATTACTCTCATTAACAAAAAATAGACATTAATTAACAAAGCCTAATCCTATAATGTTTTGATAAAAATTTTGATAAAAACATAAACTTTCCAAGTGACATATATATGCTAATTACAATTAGTCTTTAATCAAACTGTGACATATCGAGTACTTGCCACAGCATAGGTAAAATTAATTAAACAAATTAATTAAAATATTACAAAATACAAACATAAAATTTTCTTTCTTAAAATAAAAACATAATTTTTATCCACAATAACACTAACACAAATTTAAGCCAAATAGCACACCATGACAGTTTCCTAAACCTTTGTCGACAACTATAAAAATGCATAATTTGAGGTTTATAAGTCTACATTTATGTCGCGAAACAATTTAAAGCGACACAATTTCATATGTTTTTTTGATATTCTGACAATGAAGTAATATTTATGAGTTTAGATGGATTCTCAGACACAAAAGTGAAATAAAAATTTTCTTT
This sequence comes from Mytilus edulis, assembly GCF_963676685.1. Lineage (NCBI taxonomy): Eukaryota > Metazoa > Mollusca > Bivalvia > Mytilida > Mytilidae > Mytilus > Mytilus edulis. The sequence continues at coordinate 99,924,992 of NC_092347.1, forward strand.
CTTAAAATAAAACATAATTTTTATCCAAAATAACACTAACACAAATTTAAGCCAAATAGCACACCATGACATATTCCCCCCTACTCCAATATGTTTGTCCCCAAACATGATATATACATTCACATATTAACACCTAAAATAATCTTTATACACTACAATAAACTATACATAACCTGGCGCCAGAAAAAAAAAAGTACAATAATTGTGAGCTAGCTAGCTTCTCTCAACCTATATATTTGTGTAAATTTCTGAGAAAAAAAACAAGACACTTTAACCAAAATCAAAAGATGTAGTAATAAGAAATAGTATGCGTGCACTCACACTAAGTCCTAGAACTACCTACCCTGAATTTTTTTTTTTTTAGAAAAACTAAATAGATTTACATGCTACAAAAATACTATTTTCAAGTCTCAAACACTGTCCTAACGAGTAACAAATTGTTTAAAACAAATCACCATGGATTTATCTCATTTTGGAACTCTCTCGTTAACTCTTTTAAGAAAGTGTCAATGCACCCATTCGGCACTTCATCAAAAGTCTGCCATTCTGGAGGCATATTTGGGTTCATCCAAAAATTCCATTTTTCCACTATTGTCAACTCTTGCTTCATGTACTTTAAACCCTTGACCACAGCTACTAAATTCCTGTTTCAGTGGTCCTTGGTGTTTTTCCTGAAGATAGTTCAACTTCTCTTTCAGCAATCTCTCCTCAAATATTGTTGTAAAGTATTTGATAAAATTATGAGCATGGTTTCGAACAGATGTAATTGAATGCCACCTCTAAATGATTCCAGTTTGAATAAGAAAATAAGCCCTTTGATTTATAAAACGCACTGCCAGTAATTTTTCAGGTTGTAAATATTCCAAAGAAGGGTTGTTGTTGGTTGATAGCACATTTATAGATTCCTTTTGAGAATTGTCACTAGTTTTGTTGTTTTCATCATTTCCTTGTCTGTTGAATTTATTAAAGAATTTGTGATTACTTTGATTGAGAGGTCTTTTTCTCTTTTTCCCGCTCATAGTTCTGTCTGCATGACATTGGCGCACAATATATGCTGGAATTTTGCATGGAAAATGCCCGGTTTGTCCTGTTTTAAATCTTATTTTGTAAGATAGTGTACCATTACCTCGATTTGAAGCCATTAGACGGTCAATGTTTTCCTCCCTAAATGGAGTACAATTTCCACGTTTACAATCTTGACACGATGGTTTGGTGTTGCCAACAGTTGGATTTTGTGGTTGGTTCTGATTGTTGTTGTCTCCAGTTGTCTGGTCTCTGTTTGTTTGTAGTCTGTCGTTGTTGTCATCATTACGCTGTCCTCTAATGATGTTGTCATCATTTCTCTGTCTTCTGTTCGGTTGTTGTCTGTTATTTTTGTCTCCATTTTGCTGATCTCGATTTTGTTGTCTGTTATTTTTGTCTCCATTTTGCTGATCTCGATTTTGTTGTCTGTCATTGTTGTGACCATTTCGCTGTTGTTGGGTTGTTGACCTATTTCGTCTGGATCTAACTCATCGTCATCATTTTCATGTTCTGGAGGCGGATTAGTTGGTCTAGTGTTAGGGTCATAGTATGGCTTCAACCTATGCGCAGTTACTAGTGACTTCACTTCTTTGTTGTTAGCACAATTACGGATTCGGTATGTGTGGTTTGATCTATTCACAAGTGTTATATAATATGGACCTACCCATTTACGATGTAGTTTTGGAGCCTTTCCTACGGGAACTTTTGTACAATACAGCCAAACTCTTTGGGTAGGTCTAAACTCTGGTTCCTGTGCTGTCTTGTCGTATTGACGTTTATTTCTCTCTTGGGCTACTTCAATGTTCTCTGACGCAATTTTCCTGGTTCTCTCTAAATTTTGTAGAATTCTTCCTAAGAATATCCTGTGATCTTGGGCCAAATGTTCCTTAGGTATTAAAGAAGTGTCTATTGGTAGACACATCTCTCGTCCAAACAACAAGAAAAATGGTGAGAAATCAGTTGACTGCGTTGCAGGAGTGGCTCGGTATGTCATCATGATTCCTGGTAATAGATGAACCCAGTCATCTTGCTGATCCTTAGCATAACTGCGTATAGATTGGAGAATAACGGAGTTCATTCTTTCAACAGATCCATTGGTTTGCGGATGATAGGAGCTCGTCAAGTGCCTTGTAATCTGAAACATTTCAGATAATGCTTCAACAAGGTTCGAGGTAAAATTTCTGGCGCGATCTGATATGAGAACTCTAGGTGCTCCGTATCGTGAGATACTCTCCCTGTACAGTATTCCTTCTACCTCACCAGCTTCTTGTGTTTTTAAAGGGAATATTTCACTCCACTTAGAATAGCTATCCACCACTAAAAGTACATGCTTGTATTTGTCTGGAGTTGTAGGTAGACCACTAAGTATGTCCATATGCCACCTACTAAATATATCATCACTTATTTGAGGTTTAAGAGGTGGACGTTTAGCACCATAATTCCTTTTTGACTGCTGACACACTTCACACGTTTTTACGTATTGTTTAACATCCTCATACATTGAAGGCCAAAAGTACTTGTTACGTAGTGATGAGTATGTTCTGTCGAAACCTTGATGACCACCGCCTAGAATACAGTCATGGTAAGACCTTAATACATCATCACGTAAAATTATAGGAACAGCTATCTGTTTCACTAAACGTTCATGTCTCGGTACTTGTTTACATCTCTTTGAATAAAAATGCTTTAAAATTCCGTCCTCTATTTCAAAATTGTACGATTCGGCCACTATTTTTCTTGCTAAAATTGCATCATCTGGTAATTCTCTATTAAACTTATAATTGTAAATTTCTGAAAAGTCTCGACACTCTTTTTGATGTTTGGATAAATTGTTAAGTTCAGGTTCTTGAATTGTTGTTTGTTCAATGTTCGCTATTACGTTGTCTTCACTCTCTCCTTTATAAAAAAAACAGTGTTTCGGTATACTCCTTTTCATTGATATTGTACAAATGTTCTGCCAAATCGGTTGAATCTTGCATTGTTGAATTTGTGTACTGTTGTCTGGATAGACAATCAGCAGTATTCTTAGAGCCTTCACGGTGTATAATCTTAAAGTTGTATCCCTGAAGCAGCAAACTCCATCTTCCTAGACGACCTTGACAGTCTTTGATTTTCTGTAGATACTTCACGGATACATTATCAGTATATACAGTGAATTCTTGATTTGCCAAATAATGTTTGAAGTGCTGTATACCATCAACTAACGCTAAAGCTTCTTTTTCTGTGATATGCCACCTAAGTTCAGAGCCACGCAAAGATCTTCCACCATAAGCAATGGAATGCTCAACTCCATTCTGAATCTGACTCAGCACATATCCCATTGAATATTCTGAAGCATCTGTTGATAGAATAAATGGTTTGTCAAATTCTGGAAACACAAGGATAGGAGCAGATACTAGTGCATTTTTCAAAGTATCAAATGCCCTCTGACATTCCAATGTCCAGTTAAATTTCATATTTTTCTTTAAAAGTGATGTTAACGGTGTGGCAATACATGCATAGTCCTTAACAAATTTCCTGTAATAGTTTGCCATTCCTAAAAAACTTTTCACTTGTTTCGCATTCTTAGGAGTTTGAAAATTGTTCACTTTTTCTGTATTTTCCGGGTTTACTTTAATTCCATTTTTTGAAATAATATGTCCTAAATATTTGACTTCTTTCTTTGCAAATTTACATTTTGAAGGATGTAATTTTAAGTTAGCACTGCGTAAATTTGTAAACACTAAATTTAAATGTTGTAAATGTTCCTGAAAATTCTTGGAAAAATTAAAACGTCATCGATGTATACTAAGGCAATCTTGAAATTTAGATTTTTCAGCACTTTGGTCATTAAACACTGGAATGTCATTGGTGAATTCATCATACCAAATGCTAGTCTGTTGAATTCATACACTCCCTTGTGTGTGATGAAGGCACTTTTGTATTTTGTGGCAGGGTCTAACGGTACCTGCCAGAATCCTGAACGGAGGTCGATAGTTGAATACAGCTCCGGTTTGGCATCAGTTAATGTATCCAAAATGTCAGACATGTGTGGAATCCCAAATGAAAGTGGCTCTGTTATCTTGTTTAGCACACGAAAGTCCACACAAAAACGAAATTCGCCATTTTGTTTCTTCACTATAACTACAGGGCTGTGGAATGGTGATGTAGACTCTTCGATGATACCATGTCTCTCCATCTCATCTAATTGTCGCTCTATCTCAGCACGCATCTGTGGTGATTGACGATAAGGTGCTAAACTAACCACCTTATCGCCCTTTGTATGAATGGTATGATAGTGCATTTCAGTTTTACCAAGTTCAGATAAATCCTTGGCAAATATGTCTCTGTTCCGGCTTAAAAATCTATAAAGTTTCTGTTGTTGATTTAAACTTAAGTCTGTATCACTTAAATTAATCCCTAAATTAGCTAATATATCATCACTGTTTTTGTTTGAATATTTCTCACTTTCTAAAACACTGCATAAAAATCCTTCATCTTGTTCTTTGAAAGCATTAATATTTCTAAAGTCAACTAGTTGTGCAACAGCAATTTGTAATTTCGAGTCCAAATAGATAGTTTGATTTGTTGGATTTAAAAGTCTGTAAATTCCCATGTTGTTATCATCAATAATTGAAACTGTTTTTCCCCAGCTATAGAAAAGCGAGATTGAAGCTTATGGCATGGTTCTAAAATTACTGTACTTCCCATATGAAATTTTGGAATTTTAACTGGTATAATTGTTTCTGACTGAGGTTCTAAAATCACTGTATTCACGGTTTCTGCCAAAGCTATAACTGCACTATTATCTTGAAAGGTTGCTATGGTAACATGAGCAACACTATTTTGATGTTCAATGTTCATTACTGTATTCTTTTGAGTCGGTATCGTTAAAGTCATGTTTTCAAAATCTGTTTTCTCTTTATTGTGTCTTTAAAAATCTAATCCTGATATAGCTTTTGCATGTAGTGTTTCAAATATACGAAATTTCTGGTTAATTTTGTATTGTCCAAAAGATAGCTGTAGCACTATTTCACCAATTATTGCATGCACTTCTCCACAGACACCTATTACACTATTGATCGTTGATCTCTGTATCGCTGAGTGGTGTTTAGACGGTACAGCTGATGTTGACTGATACAGCTAAAAGAAGCTCCACTGTCAACTAAACATCTCACTTGAAGGTTCTCTATTCCAATTTCTACAAAGTTCCTCTCCATGGTTGTAGTAAACTGGAAACTTGCTGTACCTGGTATTACACTGGAAAGCTTGGCACATCTGTCTTTTTGGCAGCACCATCCTTTTGAAATTCTTTTTCTACCCATGATGATATTTCTATTCCAATTACCAAACTGAAACTAAAAGTAATTTATGTCAGTATTTTGTTTATGTTATATTCTCGCTACTATGAGTCAAATTTCCAGATCGCATAAAATTATTTGCACAAGTACAGTTTCTCCTGAACTGAATGTTAACTTCTGTAAAGTTTTTGCACAAACAAATATTTATTTAAAGTTAACAGATTTACACCAAGAATCAACATACATCTATACTTTTCACTAAAAAATATTAAAGTGTAATATAATAAGCAAGATGTACTTATCTTTTAGTTGTGTGTTGTCGAATCTGCAACTTGTCTCTCCTGCTACTGGTTCTCTCTTCCTCTCATTGTCTCTCCTTCTGTAGTCTCAATTTTGAAATTTAAGTTTTAAATAATTTTGAATGAATTTTGCAAACCTACATTCTAGCTATGCAGTTTCAGAATCTCTTTTGTATCATGCCTCGGGTCAATCCATCATATCTGTCACCAAGGTCCACTCGAGAGCACTGTTAGATAAGGGGGAGCTAACTCGTATGTGCTGGAACCAAGGGACAGGGGGTCAGTCTATTGCTAGACTTAATGTTCTGATAGGCATAGCTAAAACGCAAGGAAGGTTTTCATAATTTAATTAACGATAATGATTTAAATGAATGATAACAAATCAATCAATAAACAATGCCAAATAATAATAATCTAATTAAAGTACAAAGTGTCAATTCAAAATAACAAATCCGAAGTAAAACTATTTCTCTTTAAAATGTAAAATATAAAATAAATGCCAAAATTACTAAATCATAAAATGTACTTAATCTCAATTTCAGAATGTAAAAGTCTCAAAATAAAAGTTTCTCAAAAGTATAATTTTCTAAAGTTAAATTATGAGTCAGAGATAAATTTTGTCTCACACTACACAGTCAATTAGTAGACTGGTAGACAGTCTTATAGGTCCAGTATAATGACATGAGTAGTGTGAGGTTACGCTTCCGAAACACTGACTGTTTAAATATTTACTAAAAATAAAAGGTGAGTCAAAAATACATTTTTGTCTAAACACTACAAAGTCAACTGGGAGACTGATCGACAGTCCTACAGACCCAGTACAATAGACTTTAGTAGTGAAAGGTTAGATTTCCGAAAGGTGACTGATTTTCCTAAATTTCACAATGCTATTTATATTAAACCAAATATAAATCAATATGACTCGACATGTAAATATTACTCTCATTAACAAAAAATAGACATTAATTAACAAAGCCTAATCCTATAATGTTTTGATAAAAATTTTGATAAAAACATAAACTTTCCAAGTGACATATATATGCTAATTACAATTAGTCTTTAATCAAACTGTGACATATCGAGTACTTGCCACAGCATAGGTAAAATTAATTAAACAAATTAATTAAAATATTACAAAATACAAACATAAAATTTTCTTTCTTAAAATAAAACATAATTTTTATCCACAATAACACTAACACAAATTTAAGCCAAATAGCACACCATGACAGTTTCCTAAACCTTTGTCGACAACTATAAAAATGCATAATTTGAGGTTTATAAGTCTACATTTATGTCGCGAAACAATTTAAAGCGACACAATTTCATATGTTTTTTTGATATTCTGACAATGAAGTAATATTTATGAGTTTAGATGGATTCTCAGACACAAAAGTGAAATAATGAAGGTTTCTGGTTGTTGTATTTGTTATATCTTGTTGTATATCTATAAATGGTGCCAATATCTATCCTTTTAAGTGATACTTCTGTGCCGGCATGAACATTTTCTTCTTTTGATGCATAATATGACGCAAAATGAGAGCTCTATAAGTTTACGGTTACTTTTATTTGTGTCGATAACAATAAAAGGCGATTTTTTTTCTTTTGATTACTATTCTTGTACCAGTTTGGTAATTGAGTACTTTTTGTACCTCAAGATTGAATGTTAGACATTGAAGTGAAGGATTTAAAGTTTCAAATGGCTAAATGTGTTGTCCTCATCAATATAGGGTGCCAACATTGACCTTTTTCTTGCTGATTCCATACCGGCATGCTATTTTATTCTTTTTGGACCATAGTTTTGAGTCGACGGAGACTAAAAACTTTGTCGACAGAAATAAAAAGTGCCAATATTTCTTCTTTCATTTGATATTTAAGTACTGGTCTGATAAATGAGGACTTGAATGCCACATGCTGGAGTGTTTGACTTAATTTTTTTAATTTTTTTTTTCCCAAAAAATATTTCTATGTACAGAGTATGAATAGTTTTTGACTCTATTCTTCAAACAGGTGTAGAATGGATTTGAATAGAGATATTTTCTTAAAATTAACTGTTCCGAAAAGATGACAAGGCGATCTACAGAATGAAAAGTTATTGGTATCATTGAAGTGTACTGCCGCACTCTCCTACCTCACTGAACAAACATTTGTGCTATATTTTTTTTTTTTCATCTTTGCAAGTGAGCCACACATTTTAAATTTCACACACCTAATTCTGAGAGTGAGAAACGATGAAAAACTCTTTTGGACCGTGTCAAATTGCCGGCGTTTTTCTTCTTTCGTCGATTTTGTCCAATCACGTTTCATGTTGTTACTCAATAACCCCGCTAGATATACACGTCTTATATATGTTACAGTAAATAGGTGAAATTAGGAATTACACGTAATTACTAAGCATTTCAGTAAATACCTGTAATCACTAGCCAATTTAGTAATTACATGTATTTACTAGTTGATTCAGTGATTACTGGTATTTACTGATCATTTTTGTCATTTTTACAGCTATTTACTGACTTGATTTGTTTGTTTTAAAATTAAAGACATAATTCAAGATACCAAACCAGAAAGTAAAGGGATAGGGATTTTTAGGGCTCATACTTAAGGATTAAGGAATATAAGGCACATCAAAAGTGCATACTCTTTAGAGTTTGTGAATCGAAACTGGAAAATGGTGGTTTAATACGTTTTGAAACTCCATAAAAATCAGCATGCAAGACATAGATATCAATCCAAAATTTAGAAAGACATTTGTGGGAAGCTTGAAGTGATATTGATTTGAAAATTGGTAAAAAGTTTTATCCAGACAAGTTATAGATGAAGTTGGAGTTTTGTTTCAGGCTGATGATTTTGTGCAGAGTTGTGGTCCTTGAACTTTGAAAATTAACTCCACACTTACCCCTTATGCTTGTAAATATTGATTTCAGTATTGGTATTAAGTTGACAAATTGCAGATCAAGTTCAAATTTTGTTTATATCTGATGATTTTCTACATAACTTAAATATTCATTTTGTGGCATATATGACAAAAAAAAGCAATTTAAAGCAAACACTGATATACATTATAACACAATAATATAAATCATGATTGATGAATAAATTGAGTTAAAAAAATCAGGTGAGCGATTCAGGATCTTGAGAGCCTATTGTTTATATTAATTTTGCTTTTCAAGTTGCCCAATGACAAAAGTCAAATTCCTTTTTCTAAATAGTTCATCAGTTTTCCTAGTTTCTCGTTTTTATATAGGGGCACTGTTCTTTTTCCTAATTGAATGGTTTTACACTAGTAGTTTTGGGAGGCTTTTATAGCTTGCTGTTCGGTGTGAGTCAAGGCTAAGTATTGAAGGCCATACCTTGACATACAATGGTTTACTTTAAAAAAAGTTATGTTACTTGAATTGAGAGTTTTCTCATTTGCATTCATACCACATCTTCCTATATCTATTAACTATAAAATTGAGGAAAGTGTCAAAGCGACAACAATGACTTCTTCTGTCGGACATTTGTGATGAATCTAATCTTTTTGTGGATTGAATAAGTCACCTTAAAATTTCACCCCTTTTGTTGACATTATTTTCATTTTGTCGAGCATGCATGCGACTCTTATCGCAAAAACGCGAGACACAGCGAACCAACCTATGTTCCGTCATCAGCGGCTAAATTTTGATAACTTTCTTAAATTATCCTGGATTTCTACCTAACTTGAAAAGAAGCTTGTTTATGATCATAAGACAAATATTAAGAGGTAAATTAATCATGTAAAATGAAATCCTTTTTTTCCGCATTTTATTATACATGTTTTATTAACCAACTTACTACAATATGTATAGAAATGCCCATGCATTATAAAAGGAAAATTTCGACATCTGGTCATTATGAACGGAGAAATTGCTACAGCCAGTCATTACGAGATCTCAGTCATGCATTACGAAATCCACACCCGTGCATTACGAAATCACAGTCATGCATTATGAACAGTTGAAACGGGACATCGATTAAAACAAAATGTCGTTTATTTCTGTAAATAAGTGTGACATTTTTTTATTCTTTTTTAAACTTAATATCATAAAAATAAGTTTAATAAATGATGTTCATTAACATTGTTTTGTAACGACTTGAAACGGAAATATTTCACAGCCTTTTTCGAGAACGATTTTCGATTATTATCACTGTTTCATTTCCGTTGTTCAATCCTCAGAATGCAGACTTTACTGTCTGATTAATTCTTCCCAGCTACTTTTTATTTGCTAGATGAAATGAATTTTAATAGCATAAAATTAAGTACTTGGATGAGAAATCAGAAATTACATCTGACAGTCACAATGTTGACTAAAATTCCATGCGAAATTGAATGCGAAAAGACAAGTTGAAGTTCAGCTATGAAATTCCTTTTATCTTCTTCACGGTAAGTTTTTTACTCTTTGTTTAATCGAAGAATAAAACCATTTAATAAAAATGAAACGGGCTTTTCTGTATTGGTCCTGTTGTAGTTTGTGGATAGCTGTGTATAATTTTGGATCCGAGACTCGAAGACTGTTCTTGAATGAAGTTGCCTTTATAGTTGGTTAATAAAAGTATCAATATATGGACTTTTTCATATTGGCCCTGTAACATGCCCTTGATATTAATAATGGCCTCGGACAGTTGTAATGGCCCTCGGCGTTGCCTCAGGGCCATTACAACCATCCTTGGCCATTATTAACACCTTGGGCATGTTACAGGGCCAATATGAAAAAGTCCATACATTAATACTATAATATTGAACTTGTTTGTAGTTTTCATGTCATTTAACATTAACTTTTCACTATGACTGGGTTTCCACCAAACTTGGACAGAAGCTTGTTTATGATCATAAGATAATATCTTGAAGTAAAGTTTGTAAAATAATACTTTTATCGTATATTACTTATAGCTGATCTTAGTTTTTTTCCAAGTTAACCATGTTAACATTAATTTACATTCAAAGAGGTCCAATTATTAACTTGCAAGTGCACAAGTCATCAACCAATGAACCATGTTTCTCAGCATATTTAACAAAATAGAACCAGTGAGATTGCCTGCTAAAAGTGAATTCTAATATCATTATAATTAATGACTTTACAACACAAAAATCATGTTTAATTTGCTATATATTTCGTAGCTTATGCACCAATATCAAAAACAACACTTTAGGTTGATCACTTTCGAAGAGTATTCACTGATCTTCTAGTAGGTATTACCACAACTTTTGATCAGCTGACCATATTACAACAGTGTTTTAACAGTTTGTAAATAGGTGTAAAAAATCATTTAAAAATTAGTAATTACTTGTAATAACTGGGCAGTTTTAGGAATTACTTGTATTTACTAAGTTCATCGGGAATTACATGTAATTCCTAAATTTTAGTAATTACATGTAATTCCTAATTTCAACTATTTACTGTAACATATACACCAATTACTGCCGCTTTTTGTCACCTTAGGTATACAACAAAGTTTCAGCCTTAAGGTAGTAAATTAACAGAGATTTTGTTATTCTTGTGGGGAAAATGCAAATCTTAAAAAGAATTTGGCAGATTTTTTAACCAAGCTGATTACTGAAATAAATGTAGAATATGTCTATTAACCACAGATGCCCCTGCTTGAGTAAACTTCCACATATAGATGCAGGATTCGCGTAATTTTGACCGTTTTGTGATCATAAGCATTGTGAATAAGTTTCAAAACATTTGGTTGAGGCAAATATAAGTTAGAGAACCGAAACAATAGATTTAGCAGTTTTCCTAACTCAAGGCTCCGGGTTGACATTTGTATCATTGGTACTCGTACCACAACTTTTTACATCTAAAAAACTCATGAACAGTGACGCCATCGGGACCCAATATCGAACTTAATAGATCTGTGTTATGGGGTAATGTGAATCGCGTATAAAGTTCCTAACATTTGATTGAGTCAGACTTATTTAAGAGAAAGGAAACGAAAGAGTCAGCACTTCTTATGTATTTAAAGGGACATGATAACTCTTGAACGGTAAAAGTGACACTTAAAAATTTAAAATTTGATTGTGTGTTGAGGTGGGGATCCCGCTTACATTTTCAACCCCGCCTTATTCGGTATGTATGTGCCTGGTAAGTCAGGAGCCTGTAATTCAATGAATGTCGTTTTTTATTTGTTACATACTTGTTTTTCGTTCATTTTTTGTACATAAATTTGTTCGTTTATTTTCTCGTTTGAATAATTTGTTTTACAATGTAATTTCAGTGCCTTTTATTGCTGACTATATGCGGTATTGACTTTGCTCGTTGTTGAAAGCTGTATATGACCTATAGTTGTTAGTTTTTGTGTCATCTGGTCTTTTGTGGAGAGTTCTCATTGGCACTCATGCCACATAAGGGGAAGGGTTGGGATCCCGCTAACATGTTTAACCCCGCCTTATTTTATATGCACGTGGCCATTTAGTTTTTCGTTTATTTTTTGTACATAAATTAGACCGTTTGTTTTCTCGGCTACATTGTATAATTGTTAATTTCTGTGTCATTTAGTCTCTTGTGGAGAGTTCTCATTGGCACTCATGCACCAGCTTCTTTTATATAGTGTGTATAAGTTTTGTAGTATTTGGTTGAGGCAAACTAAAATTATAGGAGAGCGGAACCCGTTTTTATGGGACGTTCGGGACAGACGGACTAGTGTAACTCTTTATGCCCCTAAATCATGGCGCCAACACAGAAGTTCTGACTTTATTTTTGGCCGAATGATTATATGCATGCCCTTATCAATGACTGAATGAATATCAAATTTGACAAATTTATTGTACATAATTATACATTTTATTATATTTTATAACTTTTTTTCCAACTAATTAAAGCTTACCAACTTATAATTTTATTGATCACCACTTTCCTTTATATGTCTTTTAACATTCTGTTTTGAACAAAAAGATTTGTTACATATACTTCACATGTATTTCTTTCAAATCTGACATTATTAAAAAGCCATTAAATAAAATTCAGTCGAACTTGATAATAAATGTGCAATCAAATATATATAATTATTATGCAAGTCGTCAATTGGTCACATATCGTTAGCCATATAAACATATAAACAACATGTCCTAATTGGGTGGTTTTAAAACTTCTAGCAAAGGCGGATCCAGGGAGGGGGGGGGGGGGTGCCTTGTCCCTTTCGTGGGAAAATTTTGGTTGATTATATAGGGAATCATTGAAGCATGACTGGAGCGGGCCTCCCGTAGGAAAAGTTCTGGATCCGCCACTGTCTAGACATATTTACGTAAATAAGGGATGAGTAAAGGAAAAAAAACCAAAAGAAAACGACTTTTCCTTATCAAAATAATTAAAATGAGAAGATAAATACCTTATAGCTTCCTTTACCGTCGATGCTAAAATGTTTAATGTTATAAAAAAAATTTAGCGTCTTTGACCTACTTTACCTTTTTATTCGGAGACTTGTGGTTATCTTCTGTTATGTTCAACGGGAACATTAGAATGATCTAGAATAGAACCCAGATGGAACCAAGAAGTTGAGTTGCCTTTACCAAACAACCCGGATGTTGAACCAGTTACCATGGTTTCAAACCAAAGAACCAAGGTTCAGAACCAGAAAACCCAGACGGAACCAAGGTTTAGAACCAGAGTGCCCGGATATAAACTAATTGCATTCGGAATTCTCAACGGGTTGTCTGATCAATCTGAAAAATTCAGGGCAGATAGATCTTCACCTGATAAACAGTTCAACTCCATCAGATTTGATCTGAATAATTTGGTGTTTCAGTTATACGCCAAAAACTGCATTTTACCCCTATGTTCTATTTGTAGCCGTGGTGGTCATCTTGGTTAGATGGCCGGGTCATCGGACACATTTTTCAAACTAGATGCCCCAAAGATGAGTGTTGCCAAGTTTGGATTAATTAGGCCCAGTAGTTTCAGAGGAGAAGATTTTTGTAAAAGATTACTAAGATTTACGAAAAATGTTGAAAATTGACTATAAAGGGCAATAACTCCTGAAGGGGTCAACTGACCATTTCAGTAATGTTGACTTATTTGTAAATCTTACTTTGCTGAACATTATTGCTGTTTACAGTTTATCTCTTTCTATAATTATATTCAAGATAATAACCAAAACAGCAAAAAATCCGTAAAATTACCAATTCAGGGGCAGCAATCCAACAACAGGTTGTCCGATTCATCTGAAAATTTCAGGACAGATAGATCTTGACCTGTTAAACAATTTTATCCCCATGTCAGATTTGCTGTAAATGCTTTGGTTTTTGAGTTTTAAGCCAAAAACTGCATTTTACCCCTATGTTCTATTTTAAGCCATGGCGGCCATCTTGGTTGGTTGGCCGGGTCACGCCACACATTTTTTAAACTTGATACCCCAATGATGATTGTGGCCTAGTTTGGTTTAATTTAGCCCAATAGTTTCAGAGGAGAAGATTTTTGTAAAAGCTAACGACGACGGACGACGACGCCGGACGCCAAGTGATGAGAAAAAAAAAGGGACGGGACTGTAGTTTTGCCAATTGGTCAAATCCGTTATCGTTGGTGAAAATGATATTCATAATGGTCAACACGCTCGTCCGTACAATTTACAAAGGGAAACATGATAGGAAAAACAAGCCTTAGAATATCGTATCAACTGGGAGAGGTTTGCTACATATGAAGGTGCTGTCGAAATTTTGCTACATATATATAGAAGTTAAAAGATAAAAAAATCGTGATATTAAACTAATCTATTTCAAATTGATAAACTTTATTTAATCAACTCATATACTAAATTTGAGGTAATTTTTAACGAATGTATAGTTTATACACATACGCATGATAATATAAAAGATAAGCTCATAATTCGAATAATGTGTGACTTATATACAATGACATGTAAAGTTCTGATTGAAACTAAGAATGAATTATCAACAAAGCAAGATGCATTTTAGTACAATATATACATTGTACTTGGCAAAATAAACACAATGTCCTGGTTAAGATAATGAATAGCATATAACCATGCACAAATAAATGAATGAACATAGATTGATTACAGTATAAGAAAAACAGACCAAAACACAAACACTTAACTACAACCACTGTACCATGAAAATGAGGTCAAGGTCAGATGACACCTAACAGTTGGACATGTACACCTTAAAGTCCTTCCATACACCGAATATACTAGACCTTTTGCATAAAGTATCCGAGATATGGACTTGACCACCAAAGCTTAACCTTGTTCACTGATCAATGAAATGAGGTGAAGGTGAAGTGAAAACTGTCTGAGGGGCATGAGGACCTTGGAAGGTACGCACATACCAAATATAGTTATCCTATTATTTATAATAAGAGAAACCTTAACATTACAAAAAATCTTAACTTTATTCAAGTAGTCACTGAACCATGAAAATGAGGTCAAGGACATTGGACATGTGACTGACGGAAGCTTCGTAACATGAGGCATCCATATACAAAGCCGATGCCGGATCACTATCCCTATGTCGAGCGTTCTACGACAAAAACACACAGGCTCGATAATAAAATGTATTTGTTCTTTTAAAACGTAATTGAAAGAAGCATTGCAAAAGTCGGATAGATATAATGGAATATAGCTAAATTTCTTATTGAAATCGTCAATAACGGAAAACTGAAAATGAGCATTCTATAAATTTTCCTAAGTTTTTTAAACTAGGGAGTGACGATTTTGCCGACGCCGTCAAAAAAGAAAATATGCTATTTTTGTCGTCTTTGATTTAAAAAAATATCTTAATTAAAACGAGCAAAATATAAAAAAAAAAGAAGATGTGGTATGCTTACCAATGAGACAACTATCCACAAAAGACCAAAATGACACAAACATTAACAACTATAGGTCACCGTACGGCCTTAAACAATGAGCAAAGCCCATACCGCATAGTCAGCTATAAAAGGCCCCGATAATACAATGTAAAACAATTCAAACGAGAAAACTTTCGACCTTATTTATGTAAAATAGCATATTTTGATCGGCACCGGTAATATAGTTAACTTGATGTGTTGCCGGTACTTTGTAAAGAGTGAATGTTAACTTTAGAAAAATACTACGAAAATATGCATTGTCATAAAAGAATTAAATTATTATTCGACATTTGGTTGAAGAAGATAAGTGTAACAATATTTGAGATACATATAATCGTGTAAAAACATTTATGAGTCCAAGTGAAAGTAAAAATGTGTAAAAAAAGGAATAAAAATAGAAACTGTTGTGGATCTATTCGTAGCGATGAACTCATATAAAAAAAAAGTGTATGAAATTATTTCTCAAATCATTCTAATTTGATACATGTATGTGCATAAGAATAAATCTCAGATTTTTAAAGTATGCTGTAAAACAAATGAAAGATAAAAATCTTAGAGCATAAAGATTAGGAAAAATAGCCACTGCCTTTTAATTATTACTTTGTCTAACAAAAAGGTTTTGGAAAATGTAAAAAAGGGATTCATTCACGAACCATTTAAATGAACTTATTTCATTTTCACAGGCGACTATATATGTCATGCACTTTAGGTACAAATGGAGAGAGAAGTACTACATATAATGTCAGTAATGTTTGAATGGCAGTATTTAAAGAAACTAGCGTTCATTCAAATGTTTAATTCTAAATATTGATTTGAGAGTAAATATAAAAAAAAGATTCGGTTGGATCACCAATGAGACAACTGTCCTCATGAGACCAAAAAACACAAAAATTAACAACTACAGGTCACCGTATGGCCTTCAACAGTGAGCAAAGTCCATACCGCATAGCCGGCTATGAAAAGCCACGAAATGACAAATACAAAACAATTCAAACGAGAAAACTAACGGTTTAATTTATGTATAAAACAATAAACGAAAAATAAATACGTAACACAGCAATCATGTATTCTTCCGGAATGAAAAAGATATTTATGAGTGCACGTTTGGTTCTTGTGTCTGATGACTTTTATACAAATATAAAATGTTCTATGATTATAAAGTACATGTAATGCTATGTACTGTCTATACACATTGTTTTCTTTATTGTATTTTTATTCTTTACTGACTTTTACTTCTTTACTAGAAAATGAAATTTTCTGTGTGTAAGTAAATCACGGGTTTTCTTTCGATATAAAAAAATGATGTGGTGTGATCAACTATCCTCATACATCTTTACAACGGTACATTGCTAGCCAAGATATTTTACAGCTTTCAATCTAAATTCCCTCTGACCAAAAAAATCATTTATGACTTTAATTTAACTTAGTCTATGCTATAGAATTATGTTTGGTTACGCAGTCTGCCGATTTATATTTTGTTAATATCAATGCAGAAAACGAGAATACGGGCCACTTATAAATGAACCGCTTATGTGCAGCTTAAACTTTAATTGTAGTAAGTTTCTGTTAATAAAGTTTAAAAACAAAACAATAAATATGTACGAGATGCAAGGAAGATTTTGTAAAAAAAAAATCTAGTGGTGAAATTATTTTAGAATTACTAGAACGTTAACGTTATAGAAAACAATTCTACGTTACGCGCAAATGGCTAAAATACCATTGTACCATAGTCTTTTCTGACGCCCTGGAAAATTATACAAACACAGTTACAAGACTAATGGTTATCATTTTATGAACTACACTAGTAAGGGATCACACTACAGTAATTTCGTAAATTTCTGAGACAGGACCGTTTTTAACCCTTCGTGGCCATACTCCAAATTTGGGTCATGAATTTAAAATTCAAGTAGTGGTTTGGTCCAGGTAAAAAAGTGAAAAATTAGCATTTCCGAAGCTGTCAAAAGATTTCAAGACCCCCTTAACATAAAATTGTCCATATTTTGAGTTAGAGCCGATGAAGTTTTGGTTTTACCTTATATACAATTATCTTTGAAATATGGTTGATTTAAGATAACATCTAAATGAATTATCAAAAAAATGGTGAAAGATATAATTTGTTCTAAAAGTAGTAAAACACAAGTGTAAAAATATTATTGAGAAAGCGCAGGTTGGTGTTTTTTAATTTTCATTTATTGTCTAAAAGAAATGCACTACGAAATAACTGTTCATGGTCTCGGACCAGACAATTTGTTGATTTCATTGTAGACCTTATTTGTGTTAATGATCATACTGCTGACCTTCAGATGTGCTGATTTCATTGTAGACCTTATTTGTGTAAATGATCATACTGTTGACCTTCAGATGTGTTGATTTCATTGTAGACCTTATTTGTGTTAATGATCATACTGCTGACCTTCAGATGTGTTGATTTCATTGTAGACCTTATTTGTGTTAATGATCATACTGTTGACCTTCAGATGTGTTGATTTCATTGTAGACCTTATTTGTGTTAATGATCATACTGGTGACCTTCAGATGTGTTGATTTCATTGTAGACCTTATTTGTGTTAATGATCATACTGCTGACCTTCAGATGTGTTGATTTCATTGTAGACCTTATTTGTGTTAATGATCATACTGGTGACCTTCAGATGTGTTGATTTCATTGTAGACCTTATTTGTGTTAATGATCATACTGCTGACCTTCAGATGTGTTGATTTCATTGTAGACCTTATTTGTGTTAATGATCATACTGCTGACCTTCAGATGTGTTGATTTCATTGTAGACCTTATTTGTGTTAATGATCATACTGTTGACCTTCAGATGTGTTGATTTCATTGTAGACCTTATTTGTGTTAATGATCATACTGCTGACCTTCAGATGTGTTGATTTCATTGTAGACCTTATTTGTGTTAATGATCATACTGTTGACCTTCAGATGTGTTGATTTCATTGTAGACCTTATTTGTGTTAATGATCATACTGTTGACCTTCAGATGTGTTGATTTCATTGTAGACCTTATTTATGTTAATGATCATACTGCTGACCTTCAGATGTGTTGATTTCATTGTAGACCTTATTTGTGTTAATGATCATACTGGTGACCTTCAGATGTGTTGATTTCATTGTAGACCTTATTTGTGTTAATGATCATACTGCTGACCTTCGGATGTGTTGATTTCATTGTAGACCTTATTTGTGTTAATGATCATACTGCTGACCTTCAGATGTGTTGATTTCATTGTAGACCTTATTTGTGTTAATGATCATACTGTTGACCTTCAGATGTGTTGATTTCATTGTAGACCTTATTTGTGTTAATGATCATACTGCTGACCTTCAGATGTGTTGATTTCATTGTAGACCTTATTTGTGTTAATGATCATACTGTTGCCCCTCAGATGTGTTGATTTCATTGTAGACCTTATTTGTGTTAATGATCATACTGCTGACCTTCAGATGTGTTGATTTCATTGTAGACCTTATTTGTGTTAATGATCATACTGCTGACCTTCAGATGTGTTGATTTCATTATAGATCTTATTTGTGTTAATGATCATTGTTGTGAAAGTACAATTTACACGACGTAACGTCATATTTATTCCCGTACTTTCACTTTCCCATTGTTGACGTCAACTTCCGCCGAGCAATTGTTTATATGGTTTTGAAGAGCGAAGTTGATATACACCTCGAACGAAGAATAAGAAGATTGATATTTGACTTGATATATATTTTATAAAAGGTAAACAGCATACATTTTACACATTTTACACACTGTATTATTTTACTGATCTCCGCATCAGGTTCTAAATATATACTTTGCCCTATTTATAGATTGTAGTTTCCCCTGTTAAATTTAGCGCGATCGGCAATTCAAACACGTTAACGTTGGTTGTTCATTTGTTATTATTCATTCGCGTATTCCTGTGTGAATAAACTGTGTTGTATATTTATTGTGTATTATAATAAAGTATTGTATTTTTACATGTTGTTTGCATATAAACGTAACTGCCGTATAAAGTTGTGGTAATTGTTTAATGAGACAAATACTTGTTGTGAAGCCCATGTATGATTTTACCCGCTCGGACCCGTTTGTATTATAAATAGTAAGTTCACAACAACTGGTGACAGCCGTGGGATTAATTTAAAATTCGTGTTATTTAAAGATTGCAAAACTTTTCAAAGCAGTTTTTAGCTTTTGGTTTTGTTTTCTTCGTTCGGAAACTTGTCGTGATATTTTACCGAATTTAAAACTTTTTAAAGCTGTTTTAGCTTTTGGTTTTAAGTTCACGTGATCCTAAATTTCTAGACTTTGTAGGGCATATTTTGCTTTAGTCTATGAAATTTGTCCTTTTGTCCCGCGTTTCCCGCGTATCAAAACTTTTCAAAGCATTCATTGGCTTTTAGTTTTGACCCTTTCCCCTTTACTTCGCGTTATTTTGATTTCAAAACTTTTCAAAGCGTAGTTTGCTTTTGGTTTTGAAATATCGTGTTCCGCTGATTTGTAAGGGTTTCAAAACTTTTCAAAGCGTATTTTGCTTTTGGTTTTGAAATATCGTGTTCCGTTGATTTGTAAGGGTTTCAAAACTTTTCAAAGTGTATTTTGCTTTTGGTTTTGAAATATCGTGTTCCGTTGATTTGTAAGGGTTTCAAAACTTTTCAAAGCGTATTTAACTTTTGGTTTTGAAATTTAACTGTAGGGCTAGCATTACTTCTAGACTTTTTATAGCTGATTTAGCTATTGGTTTTGAAGGTGTGTTTTTTTTTGTATATGATCGTTTTCGGTATTTCAATAAATATTTCAAATCCATTCAAGGTTTTATTAGCTTTTAGGTTTGAAATTATTCAGACGCGAATAATATTGAGTAAACCGTGGTTTAAGTATCGTGTTTATATATATAATTTCGACTTTATTGCAATATTTACATTTGAATAAGAATGATGCTCAGAAGTCGTCAGTTACCTACGGTTCAAAGAACTAAAAATTTATATGAACCAAGAAGTTGTTTAGGTTCAGTATCGGATTCACACATATTGAATAAAAATCGGGAAAACGTACCACAAAATTCAGCAACAAATGATCATGAAGTTGAAACAATGACCCGTGTTTCTGGAGGTAATACACCAATTTTCACTGATGAAAGTACCATGCCAAGACATAATGATAGTTATAAAGAAGAAGAAATAACCGCAATGAGACAAGGGGATGCAATTCCTAGATGGGAAATGAACAAAGAGGCTCATCAAAGTACCTTACATACTGACAATAGGCGACCAAATAATCAAAGTACAGAGTATACTGTTCCATCTGAAAATAGAGAAACATATCAAAGAACTTGGAGTACTGGTCACTCAGATAACAGAGATGCATATCAAAGTGCATGGAATACTGATCACTCAGACATGAGGGAAAATCCAAGTACTTGGAGTACTGATCACTCTGAACGACGGGAATTAAACAGAACATCTGGTCAAAGCAATAGAGAACATCAAAGCACTCACAGCACTGTTGAAAGGGAGAGGTGTGAAATGAATAGACATGAACAGCAGAGAATAGACTATTCTGAAGTGGGCAGATATCAGTATGTTGATAATTATCCTGATCATAGACAGTCGTCATCTCAAAATTCTGATAGTACGCATCATGAAAGATTTATGGGTTACCCAGAGACTTCCACAAGACATTCAGAATTTCTTAGAAATATGCCTGATTATACACATACCAAAAGTAATTATGCTGAATCTCAGACATATGTTCCGTCAGAAACTATACAACCAGTTAGAGGAACAGAATATCCAAGAGCAGCTGCTGATAATATGTACTCGAGATATGAGAGACCTCGTTGTCCAGAAAATGCATATTCCAAGGTATCAAATATGAGTCGTATGTCATCAAATGAACCACAACATAGACTTCCTTTTTATAATGGCAAAACTGAATGGGAATCATTTTGGTGTCAATTCCAGATCATTTCAAGAAGTTACGCTTGGGACAATCAGAAGCAAGCAACACAGCTGTTATTATGTTTGCAAAATGAAGCTTTAAACTTTGCTTCAAGGCTTCCAAATGCAGTACAGACAGATATTTTTAGTTTGTTTGTTGAGCTAAGGAAGAGATTCGGTGACAATATATTACCATCAACACACAGAGCAGCACTCCAAGATCTTAATAAGCAGAACAAAGAAAGCCTACAAGAATTTGCTTATAGAGTTGTAAACCTGATAAGTAAAGCTTACCCAGAAATTAAAGGGACTCAGCTATTCGAAGAATTGACTGTTGAACATTTCCTTTATGGTCTTAATGATGAAAATATGACGTATGATGTTATAAGCAAGCAACCAAAATCTATTGATGAAGCTTTGAATATGGTCATGTGGCATGAAAGCTGTAGATCTAGGAGTGGTAAAAGACATAAAACTTCAATACGAGAAGTACAGTTCGATAGCCAGTGTGAAGAAAACGATATCAGAAGGTTACACCAAAAACAATACGTAACTGAAGAAAGACTTAACCAGTTTGGCAGAGAACTCAAAGATTCTATTATTGAGGGAATGGCTAATTTAAATAAAAAAATGCCTAGTTTGCCAAGTACTAACAGTAATAATTACCAGCAGTCCAATTACGCAAAGAAAACGGAGAATAATAACAATAGGTGTTATAATTGCAATGGCGTTGGTCATTACAGACGTAATTGTCCATCAAAACAAGATAAATGGGAACCAAAGAGAAATAGCCATTATGGAGAAAACCAGCAAAGAGATGCATATGCACCAGTCAAAACACCTTTCGATCCTTTAAACTAGAAAGGGCTGTGCCTGTAGGCCAAGCCATAGCCCCAAAGAGTAACGAAGTAATTATTGAGAAAAGACAACAATCTATTCCAAAGAAGGAAATTGAATGTTTAAAAAGAAAATTTGCAACCTCAGAGAAAAACTCTTCTGAGAAACATCTAACTACTGAAGGTTTAGGCCCTTCAAGCAGTGATGTTAAAATTATCAGTAAGAAATCAGACCAATGTAGCAAGAATGAACATATTGAAAAACCAGTTTTGTCCAGAGTTGATGCTGTGAATCAGTATAGAGATGATATGAATGAGAAAACTAGTGCTTTAACTTCCGGAATTTTACCAGAGAAACACTTTGAAGACAACGAATCTTCTGATGATAGTGTTGATGGAGAAAATAGTGTATGTATTAACAGAGTTGAATCAGCAGTTATTCAAACGTCTGTTAGAATAAATGATTATGAGTTAAAAGCGGTAATTGACACAGGTGCTGAGGTCACTGTGCTCAGTGAAAAGGTTTATAGGAACCTTGCAAAAGAACATCATCTTGAGTTGAAGACAGCAACGCATGGATTGTTAGTAGCTGAAGAGGGGAAAAAGATGTCAGCAACTGGTATTACAGAGATAGAAATGAGTTTAGGGCCACTGCGTTTTACTTGGCCAGTATACGTAGCACCCTTGAATGACGATTTGCTTCTTGGTTGTGATATTATTGATGAATTGGACATCACGGTAAATACAAAACGTGGATTTCAAATAAAAGACATTTGGTATCCATGTATAGTAAAGAGAAGAGAAAGTAACAGACTGTTGAAGTACCACAGTGGACAAAGGGCGGATGCGCACCAGCAAGGTGGATCTTTGAAAGAAGAGGGGAACAGTTATCAAAGAAGTGATAAAGGCAGAGCCAGAGGTGGTAATGGACATTACAACAGAGGCAGTGATAGACAATGCAATCAATGGAATAACCAAGGCAATTATAGTGGACGGTATAACAGAGGTAATGACAGACAAGTTAATCAGGGGAATAACCGAGACAACTATAGACAAGAAAACAGACAACATAACCAAGAAGAGAGACCACAAAGAAGTGAATTTGCTAAAACTCTAAACAACCAGAAACCAAATGTAAAACACCTGAACGATATGACAGAGGCACAAAGTTATATCAATTCCAATGACAGGGAAAGACCTAAAGACAAAAACCATGATGATCATATGAGAGATTCTAGCTCAGACAGGCAAGATAGATTGAGACCAAAAGACAAAAAGGATCATACCTGGGATCCAAGTCCAGATAAAAGCCTACCTAAACACTGCATACAGTATAATATTGGTTCTTTTACTGATGCTGCATCAAAAGACCAGTCAAATGAAGTACAAAGTACAACCGTCGAAGGTCCCCAAGGAATTGATATGGACCAACAAGTTCTTGATAATCAAACTATGGAATGGGATGCGCAACAAGACCAAGGTCAAATTTTGTACTATACAAACCAACGTGAACAAGATTACAGACCTCAACACTACAACAGAGGAAAAGGTCAACAACGACAAGGATTTAATGAAAAATTGGACAACTCTCTGGGTCAAGTGAGAGATCCGAAGCATCATAGGTACAACAAAAGACAGTATGACTATCACAATCAAGACAGAGGTCAACAGCATCAGAGTAAGGATGATAGAAGAGATATTTATGACAGAGGTCAACGCGTACGATATCAAGGTTTTTCTAACAACAATGATAGTTACCAGCAAGATCCAATACAAGGATACAATAGAAGAGACAGGAGACAGCAAAGATCATGGGGAGAAAAGTCAGACATCCATCTATCAAAGGCACTATCATTTATTTTAAGACATGATGCAGAAAGACAGGGATATAAAATGATGCCAGGAGGTTTTCTTTATGTTGATGAAATTTTAAAAAGGCAAAGCAATCTACGGGATTATAACCATGAAGATGTAAAACGAATTGTGGAAACAAACGGCAAGAAGAGATTTTATATGGAGCCAGATAAGGAAACTGGAAAAATGAAAATCAGAGCAAACCAAGGACATAGTATTGACGTAGAGGATCTTGAATTAAAACCATTATTAAATGCCAAGGAAGTTTCTATGATTATCCATGGAACCTCCTATAATTCTTGGGAGAAGATAAAACACACAGGTTTAAGTAGAATGGGAAGAAACCATATCCACTTCGCGGCAGGAGAACTAGGAGAAAATGGAGTCATCAGTGGCATGAGACAATCCTGTGAAGTAATGATATTTATAAATCTAGAGACAGCTTTAGCAGATGGGTTCAAGTTTTTCCGTTCAGCAAATAATGTAATACTTTGTGCTGGAAATGAAGATGGAGTTATTCCACCTACATACTTTGTAAAGGTCCTTGCCATGAAGAGACAGCCAGAAGAGGAAATAATCCAACCATCGCCACAGAAGAAGAGAAGACTGGGAAAAGAAAATAGGAAGATACAAAGTGTGGTGTTCTTTCCGAACAAGTCACCTGTTGATAAACTGTATAAATAAATTTGACAATGTTTGAACAATATATATTTATATGTTGATGATTTATTGCTTTATGATTTAAATGTGTTGATATTGCTATGTTTTAATTGTTATGAATATGCATTTACAGAAGAGGTGATTTTTGAAATTTAGAAATTATGCATATTGTTTATTTTTCATGTCGTTATTGTTGATGTTGTTTTTTTTTAACTGTAAATAAGGTACATATAGGTAATGTTTTAATTTCGAGGGCGAAATGATTTTTTGAAAAGGGGGGGCAGTGTTGTGAAAGTACAATTTACACGACGTAACGTCATATTTATTCCCGTACTTTCACTTTCCCATTGTTGACGTCAACTTCCGCCGAGCAATTGTTTATATGGTTTTGAAGAGCGAAGTTGATATACACCTCGAACGAAGAATAAGAAGATTGATATTTGACTTGATATATATTTTATAAAAGGTAAACAGCATACATTTTACACATTTTACACACTGTATTATTTTACTGATCTCCGCATCAGGTTCTAAATATATACTTTGCCCTATTTATAGATTGTAGTTTCCCCTGTTAAATTTAGCGCGATCGGCAATTCAAACACGTTAACGTTGGTTGTTCATTTGTTATTATTCATTCGCGTATTCCTGTGTGAATAAACTGTGTTGTATATTTATTGTGTATTATAATAAAGTATTGTATTTTTACATGTTGTTTGCATATAAACGTAACTGCCGTATAAAGTTGTGGTAATTGTTTAATGAGACAAATACTTGTTGTGAAGCCCATGTATGATTTTACCCGCTCGGACCCGTTTGTATTATAAATAGTAAGTTCACAACAATCATACTGGTGACCTTCAGATGTGTTGATTTCATTGTAGACCTTATTTGTGTTAATGATCATACTGCTGACCTTCAGATGTGTTGATTTCATTGTAGACCTTATTTGTGTTAATGATCATACTGCTGACCTTCAGATGTGTTGATTTCATTGTAGACCTTATTTGTGTTAATGATCATACTGCTGACCTTCAGATGTGTTGATTTCATTGTAGACCTTATTTGTGTTAATGATCATACTGCTGACCTTCAGATGTGTTGATTTCATTGTAGACCTTATTTGTGTTAATGATCATACTGCTGACCTTCAGATGTGTTGATTTCATTGTAGACCTTATTTGTGTTAATGATCATACTGTTGACCTTCAGATGTGTTGATTTCATTGTAGACCTTATTTGTGTTAATGATCATACTGTTGTCCCTCAGATGTGTTGATTTCATTGTAGACCTTATTTGTGTTAATGATCATACTGCTGACCTTCAGATGTGTTGATTTCATTGTAGACCTTATTTGTGTTAATGATCATACTGCTGACCTTCAGATGTGTTGATTTCATTGTAGACCTTATTTGTGTTAATGATCATACTGCTGACCTTCAGATGTGTTGATTTCATTGTAGACCTTATTTGTGTTAATGATCATACTGTTGACCTTCAGATGTGTTGATTTCATTGTA
Organism: Mytilus edulis; assembly: GCF_963676685.1. NCBI lineage: Eukaryota > Metazoa > Mollusca > Bivalvia > Mytilida > Mytilidae > Mytilus > Mytilus edulis. The sequence goes on from NC_092347.1 coordinate 99,951,233, forward strand.
GACCTTATTTGTTTTAATGATCATACTGTTGACCTTCAGATGTGTTGATTTCATTGTAGACCTTATTTGTGTTAATGATCATACTGCTGACTTTCAGATGTGTTGATTTCATTGTAGACCTTATTTGTGTTAATGATCATACTGTTGCCCCTCAGATGTGTTGATTTCATTGTAGACCTTATTTGTGTTAATGATCATACTGTTGACCTTCAGATGTGTTGATTTCATTGTAGACCTTATTTGTGTTAATGATCATACTGCTGACCTTCAGATGTGTTGATTTCATTGTAGACCTTATTTGTGTTAATGATCATACTGTTGACCTTCAGATGTGTTGATTTCATTGTAGACCTTATTTGTGTTAATGATCATACTGCTGACTTTCAGATGTGTTGATTTCATTGTAGACCTTATTTGTGTTAATGATCATACTGCTGACCTTCAGATGTGTTGATTTCATTGTAGACCTTATTTGTGTTAATGATCATACTGCTGACCTTCAGATGTGTTGATTTCATTGTAGACCTTATTTGTGTTAATGATCATACTGCTGACCTTCAGATGTGTTGATTTCATTGTAGACCTTATTTGTGTTAATGTTCATACTGTTGACCTTCAGATGTGTTGATTTCATTGTAGATCTTATTTGTGTTAATGATCATACTGTTGCCCCTCAGATGTGTTGATTTCATTGTAGACCTTATTTGTGTTAATGATCATACTGCTGACCTTCAGATGTGTTGATTTCATTGTAGACCTTATTTGTGTTAATGATCATACTGCTGACCTTCAGATGTGTTGATTTCATTGTAGACCTTATTTGTGTTAATGATCATACTGCTGACCTTCAGATGTGTTGATTTCAGTGTAGACCTTATTTTTGTTAATGATCATACTGCTGACCTTCAGATGTGTTGATTTCATTGTAGACCTTATTTGTGATAATGATCATACTGTTGACCTAAAGATGTGCTAAATTTTTGGTGCTGTTCTTTGCTGTCTATTTGGCGTGTACTAAAAATATCCGTGAGTCAACACTGAGTTTGAAGGTTCGAACCCCGCTCGTGCGGTTGCACTCTACTCCAATCTTAATTGACTAGTATTGTCTTTTTTATTATCGAAGGTCGGTGGTTTTCTCCGAGCATGATGTTCCCATCAACTTTTAATGTAAACCAGCATAACATATTTCTAGATCTATGCATTTCTTTGGTATTCATTTAGGTATAGTAGAATAACTGTCTTAATTTGTTGATAATTATTATTTAATATTTTTTTACGACACATAGGACATACCGGTGCTGTTTAGAGGCAGTGAACTTACATTTGCGTAAGAGAAGATGATAATATGGACATTAAACACTTTAGTTACGATAGTTATAACGTTCTGTGTCAGACTAACATTGTTTATGATATGACACGATCACAAACAAATATATATAATATATTGGTAAATTTGATGCTGTCACGTATACATATTCATGTACGTGTACATTTTCACAGGAAACTCGTCAGTAATTGCTTATATTAAATATTTCGTAATCCCAGATTTCGTAGACGATTTTAATAGGGACATTCGTCTAAACTTGGCCGATTTCGTATCCTTATCTAAGGAGAGTAGAGAATTCTACCGAGGATTGCCGAATGGATTTAGGGACTGACAAATTATATAGACAAATATTGATTGTTGATGACTGCATGTTGCCTTTAATGTGTATTTTATTATGGCATTGAACTGCTGTCACCTTATACATGTATATGTATCTCCGTATTTTCAACATAGCCGAATGAACCCTATATACTTTTTCATCAATAAACGCTGGTCTCATTTTTTTGAAAATGTGCATGCGTGATTTATGAGTAAATGATATAAAATTATTGTCATCAGTAATCTGATAAAACAAAGTACTACTAGTTTACTTAAGTACGCTATTCTTTATCGTTATATCTTTGTCTGTATATTGTACAGCTATTCACAACTCGCTAATGATCGTGCAATTTGGGATCTTTAAGAGAGGGACACTTGGTATTTAACACTTGTCTTTTATAGTTTCAGGAATTTTTTTATTGCATTTTTCTGATAGGTTACTTTTATTTCTACTGTACTGTACTGTAAATATAAAAATGAAGATGTGATATGATTGCCAATGAGACAACTCTCCACCAGAAACCAAAAGGACACAGAAATAAACAACTATAGGTCAACGTATTATTATTATTATTATTATACAATATTTATATAACGCATTATATAATTTGAAAAATTACCCTAAGCGCTTAACATGAATAAACAAAAAATAAGATACATAAGGTAAAAGCAAAATATACAATCACATAAATACAATTTCTGAGCAGTGGCGTGTAAAATGAAAACATTGATTGTCGGTTAAATAGAATAATATAAAAGAATGTACAACCCACACAAAAAATATCAAAAATTTAAAATTAATCAAAATGAAAGAAAAGTAAAAAGTTTCAAAAAATAAAAATGAGTTAAGAAAAATTTAAAATTTCCTCTGTATAAATTTAAAATAATGATTATCATTAAACCACAGTGACTCAAGTATTAAAAATTATTAAGTAAAAGTTCACAATACAATCAACTGGTAAAACAAATTGTTCATAAATTTCAAAATTTACAAAAAATCAATGAAAGCACTTCGGAAAAAATATGTCTTAAGATCCTTTTTATAACGTCAAGAGATTGTTCATTTCGTAAGGATGAATGTAAGCTGTTCCAAAGAGTTGGTGCGGCAATATCGAACCGTCGTTCACCATAGCGTTTTGTCCTAACATCGTTTGGTAGTCGTAACAGCATATGCTTTTCACCGATCGCAAGGCTCTACCAAGTTTGTAATGTTCAACTAATTCCTGTAGGTATGATGGTGCCTTGCCATGAATTGCTTTAAAAATGTACAGCAGGAGTTTGTACTGACAACGAAAATGAACCGGTAACCAGTGCAATGAAATGAGAACAGGTGTTATTGAATCGTATTTTCTCTTGCGTGTTATTAGCCGTGCTGCTGTATTTTGCACACGCTGTAGTTTTGTCATTACACAGCTATTTGTTCCGTATAACAGCGCATTACCATAATCTAGTCGTGATGTAACGAGTGAGCACACTAGAGTCTTACATGCCTCATCTGTAATCAGGGATCTAATGCGACCAATATTTCGTATCTGATGAAAACATGCTTTTGTCGTTGCATTAGCTTGTTGTTCCATGCTGAGTGTTTTGTCAAAATAAAATCCAAGATTTTTCACACAAGAAGCATCAGTCAATATAGTTCCATCGAATGTTAGTTGGAAACTAGATAGTTGCTTTAGTTGTTGTTTTGGTGCAAACACAATTAATTCGGTTTTGTCTTGGTTTAATTTAAGCATGTTGATACTCATCCATGCACTGATATCTGACAAACAGTTCTCAAGACGATTGGAGAGGTCCAACCAGTCTCCAAGAGGTTTAATGACTTGATACACTTGCGTGTCGTCAGCGTATGAATGGTAAGACATCCCATGTCGCCTGCAAATTTCTCCGACTGGTTTGGCAAACATACAGAAAAGTTTTGGTCCCAACACAGAGCCTTGTGGTACACCAAAGCCGAGTCTGATATCATCCAATTGTACCGATCCGATAGAAACACGCTGAGTTCTATCTGTCAAATATGATTTCAACCACAACAGTGCCTCATCGTACGGCCTTCAACAATGAGCAAAGTCCATACCGCATACTTAGCTATAAAAGGCCCCGAAATGACAATGTATACAATTCAAACGAGAAAACCAACGGCCTAATTTATTTATAAACAATGTTTCCCTAGCACACGAATGCCCCATCTGCACTATCATTTTCTATGTCCAATGGACCGTGAAAAATCTCTAGTTTGGCATTATAATTAGAAAGATCATATCATAAGGAACATATTTAATAAGTTTCAAGTTGATTGGACTTCAACTTCATCAAAAACTACCTCGACTGAAAACGTTAACCTAAACGTGACAGCCGAACGGACGAACGGACCAACGAACGAACGGACGAACAGACGGATAGGAGGACAGACGGACGAACGGACGATCGCACAGACCAAAAAACTTTATGACTCTAGGTGGCACATAAAATTCTTTGTTGGATGAACAATTAGTATGGAAGATGTTATCAGAACGAGGAAAGAAACACACTTGGCAACTAAAGGCCTTCAACAGGAGCAAAACACATAATGCATACACGGCACAACAGGTCTCGACATGGAAATAGAATGGACAATGAAAACGGGGAATTTACCAAAGAGACAACAACCCGGCTATAGAGAAAAAACAGTCCAAAGACACGAATGGGTCTTGAACGCATTTAGAAAATCCTGCACCCGATGTCGGGTGTTTGCTGACCACTAAACAGTTACAACGTATACTAGTTCAGAGCAATTGACGCCAAATTAAAGTCCGAAACATACAAATAAACAAAACACACACACACGCACACGAGACTTACAAGGACTAGAGGTTCATGATTTGGGACAGGCCCAAATTGTGGCGGGTTTTAACATCATAAGATGGTTTGTGAGGTCTTTTACCTCTAGTTACTAGTAGTAATATGGAATAAACAAACACAAAGCACATTTTAAATAAATTTCAAATACACGAACATTTAAAACTAAGATTTTTTTTTTTAAAGTATTCTGATACCCAATTTGATGGAAAAAAAATATTCTGGTCAAGAAATGATAAATAAAATATTTTGAGTGTTAAATATTGACAAAAATAAATTAAATAGCGCGAGAGAGAAAAATCTGTATCGGACAAAAACAATACCCCCCCCCCCCCCTTTTGAAGTTAAATGGTTACTCCCTAACTATGGACGATTATCTGGGCTTTTTGAGATGGTCCCCACTTTAAACTCTAGATAGTATTGGTATTTAACATCAGCGCCAAAATCGTATTGACTCTTCTAACACGTCTAATATATTGTAAGCTTACTTTTTTAATGGTTTATATTCCGGGCAAACTAAATAAATAATTACTACATGTACTTAATCACGAGGAAAAGTATTTATTACCATTCAAACAAAGTAAGATATTTAAGGCGAGGAACTTTTACACCATGACTTATGGTGGTGCTCCTTGTGAAAGGAGGCTTGTACGTAGCAAAAATACATACTTCGCCCCATTGCAAGCAAAACACCTGATTTCATATACTTATATAACATTCACTAGTCTAGCGTGTAAACTAACAATTAATCTATTGATCGTTAATTAAAATCTTATTATTGATCAATTCATCTTTAATTTATGCAGATTACTTGTTTCACGTGTGGTATGTTGAAAGAAGTTTTTAAAACAATACATATACATTACCCAAGTTTTGTGTTTTGTAAAATCTACTCACTTACATTATAATAGCGTTAATACAGTCATTTACCTGATATTGTGTTTACAAATGGAGAAAACACGGTTAGGAAACTTGATCATTCATAGTAAGTAATTAATTAAGTAAGTAAGTAAGTAAAAAAATAAGTAATTATTTATTATAGTGCGTCCGTGTACATTTACGCCAAACATTTTTCATTTTAAAATGAAAAATAAATTTTCAAATTGCTCTGAAAATTTTAAATGTAGTTGGTTAGAAAAATGTAACAAAAATCTATTCAAATCAATTTCGAAAAACCAATTTCTCTATAAGATTTGAAATTTGTCATTCTCATGAAATTACATTTTTGATTTTACGAAGATATTAAAACAAATAACAATAAGTTTGTGTTAAAAATGATTTTATTTTGTCAAAAGTTTTAATATATTTAAACATTTGCATTTGCTTGCTTTAGCAAACAAAACATATTTCAATCTCATTCTTCATTTTCTTAAAAGCAAATATTGAAAATACTGACTTTTAGTATTTTTCAATTTAGTTTACAATATTGAAAAACTCCTCTAACGTGGAGCATTTTTCAATTTGACTTACAATATTGAAAAATGAAAAATGCTCTGGCATGGAGCATTTTTCAATTTGAATTGAAAAATGAAAAATGCTCCAACGCGGAGCATTTTTCAATTTGACGTTTGAAAATGAAAAATGAAAAATGATTCAATTTCTCATTTTTCATTTTACTGTGCAATATTCAAATTTGAAAAATTTTCATTATTTAAATATTTAATAATGAGAACGAAATGTAATTTGTTTCAATATAGGCGTTTCGAATGTTTCAATTGTTGACATTTTTTATTAAATGTTTTACTATTTCCGTTCTCTTCTTTCTTGTTTTAAGTCAATATATCTTAAAGATCTTTTTAAGGTGTGTGTCACTGTGTGTGTGTATACTATGTGTGGTATCAACAAATTCCCAAAAAGAATGGTACACTGACAAGTACGATAATGACCACAAAAAAATCATTCTTTCTTTTATATTTATATACCTAGTCGTCTTTGTAGATACATTTTCATATATATCTTTCGATCTAGCAATATGTAATTCATTGTATATATCTATCTGTCTATCTATCTGAATTTTGTTTTTCTTTGTCTTTTCTTTCTTTGAATTGTCGGGGTTGAAATCTTTAATTCAGTTCTCTCGAAGTGAAAAAGTCTCTTGCTCACATACATGTACATGTTGTAAGAATGGTAGAACTTTTAGACCATTGATGTTTGATTCAACAAATGATACTTGACGGAAGAACACACAAAGACATTTCTCAACACTTGACTTCTATAGGAATCAAGCATGCATCAGCGCGAACAATAAGTCGTTTTTTGTTCTGAAAATGGAATAACTAGCCGATGAGGAGTAGACGAAGGAGTTTTAAACCATATCGTGGCTGAATGTGTCAAACATGTTAGGAAAGAAGGGAAAATATTAGAATATTAGATAGTGTCCATGTCAGTTTCTGTACATGCTCAAGGAGCAGGGTTCGCGGGTGGGGATGGATGTGTGTAGATGTTATATTATTCTGATCACTTCGCTAGTATTTGTCTTCAAATTTGTATTTTTCTGCATTGTATATCATTTCCTAATTTTGAATCTGTTTAATACAAAATTGTTTTTCCCAAGCTTATAATCTTCACAATTCTCGCAGAATATCAAATAAGCAGTATCTTAACAAAGAAAATATGAACTTAGCTTGCATGCATGTAGGTGTGGTAAATGTATATTTCGAAGGATGAATGACCTTTTTATATTTGCTTTTACCGAAACAAAATGTAGCAAAGACTGTATCATAATTATGTGAATAGTATTTCAACAAACATAAACAGTTCCTATGAGGTTCTGTTTTATGTACATTCTATTACCTTTTATTCAATATGATTTTACATTTTTAATATGTGAAAGCAAAACGAGTATTATAGGACAAATATGTCGACACAAAAAATGGGTCTCAGTCAGTAACAATATTCTTTTGAAATAAAAAGAAAGTTAAAAAAAACAACCAGATCGACACTGATCGACACACACGTACTCAAAGCCATACGCATCATGTACATGGAACATATTCTAGTACATTGTAGCTACATTTAAAACATGGTGTGCGCACAGTGTGTGTTATTTTCAGGCTGGACCCACAAACGGTCGGAAAATGATGACAGGCTATTATCAAGCAAAGGAATCAACGTGTCTGAGGCTAGAGTTGGTAAAGCATTAGCGACAGCAAAAAGCAGTGGCGGGTCAAGAACTTTTCATAAGGGGGGAGGGGGGGGGGGGCTGACTAACCTACAGGGGGAGGACTCCAGTCATGCTTTAGTGAATCCCTATAGGGGTAAATTCAGTAAAAAATCTCCCATTGACTTTAATGCTAATCTATGTATGGAATTAAATTTATACCTGATTTACCTTTAGAAATTGGAAACTTTCATATAACATTCACGAAAGTACAAATGTAGCCCTATCTTTTGCACTAATAAAAACATAGGGTCATGCGGCATTTTTGGGCATTCACATGGCCTTGTTTACAAACAATGAAGATTCGCACTGAATTCCTATACTGACCCCCATTACTTTTCAACCCTGTAGTAAAAAAAATTAGTACATTCAGCATTTATTTTTTATTTTTTTTCAACTCTAGTTTTGATCCATCTGCCAAAAAATATTTATTACAAACATTATCTACCAATCAGAAGAGCATATGACTTCAGTGTTATACAGAAAGCTCTCCCCTAAATGGGCGGTCCCTGATGACGTATATTTATTTACTGAATTTACCCCTATATGATTAACCAAATTTTCCCCACAAAAGGGGGGCACCAACGGAATTACATAGTGTTTCAACTTCTGCAATGATGACAGCGTATAATGCACATGGTTGACGCTTCCACAAAGTAAAGAAGTAAGGGACGATGTAGGATAAAAAAAACATAGTTTTTTAACTGACACCCCCCTCTTTTCTAAACTTAATTTGAGAACAATTGATTGTAAAATATGGAAATATGTAAAATCGATTTTTGATAAACCAAACTCGCAGCAATTTTACAACCCCTCCCCCTCTCCCACCCCAAACTATTTGATTGAAGTTTTTCATCCTATATTCCTTCTGCTTTCGTGACTGTTACCATGATCGGTCATGGATTTTGCGTTTTATTCGGGACATAAAACATCTCTTTTGAATAGCCTTAATTTGTGTTTGCTAGTCAAAAGAAAGGTAAATAAAAAGTTAATATTTAATAGATAAATCTTTTGTCAATGTACAAGTTTTGTGTGTGTTTGTAAAAATCGTCTTCTATCGAGTCATGTCGCTTTTTTCTTATATATCATTATCTTGGTAGCGTTCTTTACTACTCCCAAATAGCATGACAAAGACTTGAACCCTACTAATATTCTAAAACAGTAACTTTCTTTTTCTGTACCTGCCTACTAGTATCCCAAGCTATTGATTTGTATATTTGTATGAATGTATTACAGTTGTGGTCCTTTGTCCAATTTGTTGTCATCTATAACTTATTTTTACATCGTTTTATTAAAATCTTTTTTTTTTCGTTTCTTTTATTGTTTCGATTTATGGGTTTGTTCGTGCTAATTTCCTATAATAATGATGATAACAAACTAAAAGTTATAATTCGTTTATTTCGCTTCGTCTACCTGTTTTTTGTTTAGCAACCAACAGTCAATCAATCCAGCACTTAAATATTTGTTACAAATGTACATAATGGTCCTTTCATATTTTTTTTTATAATTATCATTTTTCTGCAGGGAACTAATATGTTTTGGAATACGCTTACGGAAACATGATTGTGCAAGGTTTAACTTAATGTAAATGTAAATGGCAGAACTTGGTAGCATAGCTTTCATTTCTCTCCTTTTTATGTAACAATATATAAAAGCTATGGAACTTTAACCACTGTAGGGTAAAATAAACTGTTTCATACTTTTTGCTTTCCCCTGAATTATAAATAAAATAAAACCCTTTCCTTTCTGTTGTCAGAATAGGAACGAGAATTTGACAAAGAGACAGCAACCCGACAAAAAAGCAAAAGCAGCCCAAGGCAATTAGTGGGTCTTCAATACAGCGAGAAAATCGGGAACCTGGTGGACCCTTTACACAAATGTGTACTAGTTCATCGAAAATGGACGTCACATTAAATTCCGAAACATATTAATAAAAGTAAATAGAAAAAGCTTACAAACAAAACGAACTTATAAGGCTACCAGTTTCTTCTTTTTTATTTATTATAGTAGTTAACCTTGTTTATATGTAGTTTGTGCAAGCGAATGCACTTCCAGTGTGACTTTCAAAAATAACTTGATAGTTTTCCAGTGTGACTGGATAGTTGCTTAAGGTATATCAGACTTTTCAAACGATTCGGAAGTTGACATTAAATATGTATAGAGACACCTGTCTTCTCTTGAATACAATACAAGTGTTTCCAATTTAAGGGACTTTTGATTGTGTGTTTAGTTGGGTTGTTATTTCGATGCTGTGTAAGCGACATCTTTTTCTGTTTATATCAGTATATATCAAATCGTCGTGTTTCGATGTAATAGAAGAAAAGGTATGAAGAGAATTATAAAGCCATAGTTTTCATAGAGATTCTGCTGAGAATACTAACTTACAGAAAAAAATTGATAAAAAATTAACTGTCGATATATTTGATACATAATTGATTCATAATCTTAACGTAATCCTAGGTATCGGTAATAAAATTACAGTATTTTTTTTTTTTATTAAAATCGATTGCAATTGTACTGACTGATTTTGTAGGCTCAGACACATGATGGTTTATAGGTTGTTATGAAATATCTATAACATAGCCACCATATCCTGTATTGCTTGCATCACTATAAACTACAGATTGACATGACACATCTGAAGAAAACTTTTTAACATTTACGTGTTCTAAATTTTCTCTCCAAAATTTAATTTGTATCAAGCTTTCTGTTGATAAAACAATACAACTATTCCACGAAGTCATACTTAAAATATCAATGTTTAAATGTTTAGACATGATATAAGCAACGTTACCAATGACGTATGACATGGACACTATTTGTCCCACTAAAGAAGCAACCAATCGTGCATGGACTTTGCCATGTTTAGATACATAATATTCAACGTCAGCAATAGTTTTTAAAACCTTTTGAACTCTTTCGTTCGGAATGGTTATAGTGCCACGGTTTGTGTCAATTGAATAACCCAAAAATACCAAAAGTTTCATAGGTGACCATTTAGATTTTTCATTTTTAGGAACAAATCCACTCTGAATTAAATCTTGTCTCACTTGATTGGACATAGTTTTGCAAGTTTCTTCGTCCGTATGAGTGCCTAAACCATCATCTAGGTACATTAAAACTTGTTTACCTTCACCCCTCCACTTTTTTATAAGTGGTCTTGTGATCTTAGTAAATATATAACATGCATTGCTGACGAAAGTCCAAACGGGAGAACCAAAAACTTATACCATTTATCGGTGTTTTCATGCCTCCAGGAAAACCCTAAAAATTCTGTATGTGGCATAAAAATATTAACATGGTGATATGCCGACACAATATCAAACTGGAAACAAAAAGAATTGTTTGTGATAAACTGCATGGCTATGCGAACATCTTCAAATTTTACACTTGATTTCCAAAGATGTTTGTTAACATGACGGAGGTCTAAAATAAGGCGTTTTTTCCTACCGTCCGACGCTGAAACTGTAAGAGGATTTACAACACGAGGTTGAAATTCACATTCCTCAATCAAACCCCTTATAAGAAGATCATGTATAGCTTCGGTAACAAACTCGCTATGGATGATTGCCGATCGATTGTTTTTTAAGCAAATAGAAGGAGGGGTACTGTAAAAAGGAATTTTGTAACCATTCAAAATAGTATCTAAAATATAATCATAACAACCAATATTTTTCCAAAAAGAATAGTGACTTTTAAGCCTGTCCTTCACAATAATATGTGCCTGTCCCTGTTCATACTCGTAGTAATCATTAGTGAGATTATCCGAGTCACTTATCAAAGATACTTTAGTTGTATTATTTTCAATTAAATAATCTATGCTACAATTATACTCATCTTTTATAAAGTCTGTACTATTTCGATTTTGGCTGGATAGGTCTGGGATTGAAGGGACACTGGCTTCTCCAGTGCTTGAACGATCCACAACCATAACATGCACCTTGTCTATTTTGTCGTTGATATCCGCTCGTGCTGGGTTGATTTTGATACAAGGCTTGACCATTGTACCATGACTGGGGTTCACGAAAGGGCTGATTTTTTGTTTGGAAAGTATCAACAAATTGAGAAGGAGTACTGGGAGCAGAATAATTAGCCTTCTTAGAAGCAGACTTTTTTCCTTTTGCATTACGTTTACGTATCGCCCTACTCTCAGCTTTATTAATTTTGCTCTCATCGTCGGAGTTACTGGCCACTGGATTACTTTCATATTGCCTAACAGTCTCCCAACACCCTTCACTACTATCGGCAATCTTAACAAGTTTATTTCGTCTTTTAATCTTGTCAATTACTTCAGTAATAGTTTCCCGTGCGTAGTCGGTCTTTGAATTATCAATGGCCCAAATAGCTTGTGTCAGGTCTTCTAAAAATTCAGTATTTAGTAGAAATTGAACCTTATTTCCCTCATATTTCCAAATATATTGAGATTCAGTCTTTAACTTTTTAACCTGGGAAGCAACTGCAACGGTAGACCCGTGAACTTCATGTTTTAATTCGGAAATGTCTTTCCTAAGTTTTTCGTTAAATTCACCCTGGGTTTTAACAGCTTTCATAACATCTCTAAGAGACACCTCCTGTTCTGGGGTTTCCATCTCTTCAGGGTCCAACATTACAAAAAATTTACCAACTTACTTAAGAATTAAACTTTAGATAAATGTGTGTTGACGGTTCGGCGCTGTCGTGCTGAATGACCAAAACCCCCGTTTTTGCGGGGAAAATGACCGTGCGATAAGCACGACACGGTCTACATACATCATGAACAAACAAGAGAAAATAATTTCACTCTTATTCACTACGTTCAAACGAAAGAAATTATATTTATACTTGCTTACTTTATCATCATTTAATGTCTTATGGAAAAAAAAATGTGTCAGTGGCAATCATACCACATTTCTTTTTATGAAATTATGAATAAAACAAACACTAGTATTTGTCAGTTCAGTTACAAAACACGCTTTTCACGAATCGAGTAAATGAATAAACGGAGAGCGCGCGGTAGCTTTATATATTTTCATGTGCCATACATGATACTATATATATATGAATTTTTATAAATGTACATGTATCAATTGGTGATGTTTTCTGTACTTGCTATTGGGGAAACTCAGAAAAAATAAGATTGCAACGTTTCTTCGGTATTATGTTCATTGATTTTTTTTTTAATTTGGGACCTTGGGACTTCATGTTTTTTAAGCCCGGTATTTCGGAATCAGGAACCCTCCGACCCCCCTCAACATGTTATCAATGGTTGGTAAAGAAGGCGAGAGACTTCAGCGTGTGCACTCTTGTCATAATTTGAAATTTTTTAAATAATTTGATTAAAACATTTACCGATATTGCCTCTTTGTTGGTACTATTATTTTTTGTGTAGCTCTTCCGCTCCCATTTTAAACGATTCGCTCGTGTATGTAACAATGTTCTAGATTTTAACGAGAGAAATTTATGTATTACTGAAAAATTATTACACCAGGGTTTTCGATATCACAAACTAGTCAAAACATTTACTAAATTTTATCATCGGTATAAAGACATAATTCGTAAATATAGCTCAACATGCAGACTTCTAATACGTTCAGGTATTTCACATCCAATTTTTTATGGTAATATTCTTTATAAAGCACAAAGGTGTCAGTATTCACCTCAGAAAGTTACAAAACCTTTGAATAGACTTATTAAGATATAATTACGATACTGTTGTCAAGTCATTAAAGATTGCATATTTTGGCGTTAATATTGAGTCACTGATAAGGTCTTTGCATCGGAACTAAACACATTATTTTTTAAAAAAACAGTTGTTGGCATGACACGGGTTATGTTCTTCTCATATATGTTATGATGGTATGATACTAAACCCCTAACGGGAAGGATTGTGCCTGATGTTCATATGATGAAATCATAATCTTTCAGTCAGTTTAATTGAAGTCTGGAGCTGGCATGTCAGTTAACTGCTAGTAGTCTGTTGTTATTTATGTATTATTGTCATTTTGTTTATTTTCTTTGGTTACATCTTCTGACATCAGACTCGGATTTCTCTTGAACTGAATTTTAATGTGCGTATTGTTATGCGTTTACTTTACTACATTAGTTAGAGGTATAGGGGGAGGGTTGAGATCTCACAAACATGTTTAACCCCGCCGCATTTTTGCGCCTGTCCCAAGTCAGGAGCCTCTGGCCTTTGTTAGTCTTGTATTATTTTAATTTTAGTTTCTTGTGTACAATTTGGAAATTAGTATGGCGTTCATTATCACTGGACTAGTATATATTTGTTTAGGGGCCAGCTGAAGGACGCCTCCGGGTGCGGGAATTTCTCGCTACATTGAAGACCTGTTGGTGACCCTCTGCTGTTGTTTTTTATTTGGTCGGGTTGTTGTCTCTTTGACACATTCCCCATCTCCATTCTCAATTTTATATTCGTTATGTAAACAGAAAGTCACAACTGTTTTGTTTTTTTACAGGGATCACGCAACTTTAATCCTGTTCCATACCATGCTGATAATTTTGGGCAAAATCCATCTTGATCAAAATGAATCTTGCAAGTAGCCCTCGGAATATATAGAGGGGTGGTGTTGAGGTTACAAAAAGGGGATATTGGATATAGAATTATAAAAATTGGGGTAGTGAAATCAAGGGGACATAAAAGGTGGGATCTGGAAAACAACAAAAAAAGGAATGTAGGAAAAGGCGCACACCGAGTCAATACGATTGTTGTGTTGTTTACTGTTTTTTGGAGGGGGAGGAGGGGCGGGCATTATGGGAAGATCTCCCGTCTCTGACTCAAAATATGGATAATTTAATGTCAAGGGTTTTATAATTCTCCCTGACAGCTTCAGCCAAATAATTTTGTATCTCCTATCTTTTTAAATAGACAATACCCTTTTCTAAAATTGAGAATGGAAATGGGGAATGTGTCAAAGAGACAACAACCCGACAATAGAACAGACAACATCAGAAGGTCACCAATAGGTGTTCAATGCAGCGAGAAACTTCCGCATCCGGAGGCGTCCTTCAGCTTGCCCCTAAACAAATATATATACTAGTTTAATGATAATGGACTTCATGCTAAACAAATTAAACACAGAAAAATAAAATTAAAAATAATCCAAGACTAACAAAGGCCAGAGGCTCCTGACTTGGTACAGGCGAAAAAATACGGTGGGGTTAAACATGTTTTTGAGATCTCAACCCTACCCCTATACCTCTGACCAATGTTGAAAAGTAAACGCATAACCATATGCACAGTAAAATTCAGTTCAAGAGAAGTCCGAGTCCGATTTCAGAAGAGGTAACAAAAGAAAATAAACAAAATGACAATAATACATAAATAACTACAGACTACTAGCAGTTACTGACATGCCAGCTCCAGACCTCAATTAAACTGATTGAAAGAGTATGTCTTCATCATGGGAATACCAGGCAACTTCCGTTAGGGGTTCAGTATTATACACATAAAATATTTAAGAGAAAAACATAACCCGTGTCATGCCAACAAATGGTTTTGTAATAAATATGTTTAATTTCGATGTAAAGACCCTATAAGAGAATCAATATTAAAGCCAAAATATGAAAACTTGAATGACCTGACAACCGTATCGTAACTATATCCCTTCTTAATAAGTCTGTTTAAAGGTCTTGTTATCTTTTAATGTTCCTTGTTGTCGTTTGTTGATGTGATTCATTAGTGTTTCTCGTTCTGTATATAGATTAGACCGTTGTTTTTCCCGTTTGAATAGTTTTACACTAGCCATTTTGGGGACACTTTATAGCTTATTGCTTGGTGTGAACCAAGACTCTGTGTTGAAAACCGTACTTTGACCTATAATGGTTTTCATTTTAAAAATTGTGACTTAGAAGGCGAGCTGTGTCATTGGCAATCATACCACATCCTCTTATATCTAGAGAAACGTAAACAAGCTTCACATTTGAAGTTCATTTTTAACTGAAATGCCACCTTACGTTCATTCCAAATAATGAAGAAATCTGTCTCAAAATGAACAAAGTGATCAGCAATATCAGTCTCAAACCTATTTTGACTATACATTTACCAAATAAACCATACAATAAAAATAAAAGACCACAGGATCAATTAAACACTTAAATTTTCAAAACTTGTCTCCTAGAGACAGTCGTATCTAATTCCACCAAGCACTGACTCAAATGTCTGCTTCTGTTTTTCCAAAATAATGTATTTCAGTTAAAAACAGAAAAATTTCTGTAAAATTCAACATCAACCTCGTGGGACCAAAATTTAACATGGGTTATTCTGATTGAGATGCGGAAATATGGACCACAGCTTGTTCTAGTTGTAAACAGAGACGATGGATGCCAAATGTTAAAGCAATTGGTATCTAAATAGCTAAGTAAATACCAACCAAAAAAAAAAAAACATAAAAAAATATAAAATTAATTTTTATCTAGTTAAGAAATGGAGCATTCAATGACTTCCAAAATAAGCCGTATTTAGAAAGAATATGGCATATTCATCAACCTTATACAGGGAGACTGGGAAAAAAAAAGATCAGCTTTCTTAGGTGTTGTTTTTATTTTTACACTTTTTCTAGGTTGTCAACGAGGGTATCACCAAACCCGTAGCCAGTGCATGAAAGTACGAAATTTAATTGCTTTCAGCTATGTATAATCCTTTGTAAGGCCACAACTAATACGTGTTATGATCCGAAGAACGGGCATGATTATGCTTTGATCAATTATAGAAGCATGTTGCTCGGATCTTATATAATTAATGTACATTAACTTTTTAAAGAGGTTTACAAATGTTTTGCAACGATGCAAATACTAATCTTGGGAGTAAAAATAAATATCTCTATCGATGAATTCAACATACCAATATCTATTTCATTTAACAAATATATAGAAAATACTTAGTTAACCTGAATGTAAATAACAAAATAGGGAAATATAAAATTCATGGTTTTAAACAAGGAAAATAACAATTGCATAATAATCCTGTGCCACATCACAAAATTTTTCTGGTGCGTTGTTGTTCTATCTTTTCGGAGTTAGGTAATAAATGTGTATTTACGGGTTCACACATACACACATGTGTATTATATTATCATATTCAAAACAGTGTAGCTGTGGCCATTGATTGACAACCTTAAAGTATCCCATTGACTGGGGCAGATTAGGTGAACGTGTGTCTGCAACGACAACTGCCTACTACTTACTTATTCTAGAATTTAAACTGTGGGGTCACCAAAGGTTCTTAACGCCTTGAATATTAAAATAGTTCGAAAAATTAATCAGGAATAACTTTATGTTTTGATTTATATTATTGATATAAATCAAAACATCGTGTTATTCCTGATTAGTTTTTCTAATTTCTTTATTTAGGTGTTGTTCTCACCTTTTGTGACCCCACAGTTTAAGTGCCTTTATCAAGTACATAGTGAGCAGCGGTTGTTACAGACAAACGTTCACATAATCTGCTAATAATTTAAGGTTGTCAATCAATGGCCACAGCTACACTGTTTTGAATATGATTCTATTTAAAGCATAAAAACAAAATTTCTAAAGTGTAAACAATGAATGAAAAAATAATTTGATTATCTATTTTCCAATATCTTTTATATCAATTTCTTAATCCTTTTTAGAGCATTTTTCATTTTGTCACACGATTACAAAAATTGAAAAATGCTACACACAAAAACATTTTCATTTTTGAGAAAATTTTCTAAAAATGAAAATTCAACCCATATGGGGCATTTTCCATTTTTCAAATTTTAAAGTAAAATTGAAAAATGCTCCACGTTAGAGCATTTTTCATTTTTCAATTTTTTAAGGCAAATTGAAAAATGCTTAAAGGGAAACTTCGCAAAAAAATCAAAAATTGATATTATGTCCATTTTGTATAAAAATGCTCAAATTTATAGATATTAAAGTTTTATTCCGCTAAATAAGAGATCACCATCGATTTTAAATTTTGAGTATCAGTTCTCTGCTCTCCGCCATCTTGTCACCTTCTCCGATGAAAAATCCCGATATGTCTATAAACCACAAAGGAACAAAACTACAGTAAACGATGCGGTACGTCTAAACACTGCTAAGGACTCCTTAGTGCACTAAGGACTATACAATGCCACTAAGGACTAGAAGGAGTGCTGTTGGGTGTATTATTTTTACATATTATGTTAGAGATTGATATTTCATGCATAAATTTTAAATTTTATAGAAAAATAATCATAAATAAACAAGATATTCAACATTATTTAGGCACGTGCCCGTTTTTCTTTGATATGCCGAAAATCAATGAACCGTTTGACACGTGCCAAATGACAAAACAATTCATTAAACAATCATAATCTTTTTATTTTAGGTAATAAACAATTGTATCTAAAAAAATGTATGCTTAATATTTATAATTAAATGTGTTGTTCTTATGAAAAATGATTACAGAACAAATAATTTTGTTTTTGTTTCACTTCTTTCCCGACAAAGTTATTTGCCACACAGGTGCACGACTTTGATGTGCGCCTACTAAATGACTAATAAGTTAGAGTGTGGTCAGCTTGCCAAGTTATGTAAGAGATATGAAGACAAAATAAATATATATATTGATAAGAGTTTGTTTTTATTTTAATTTCGACAAAGATGCGTGTATATATACAAATGGTTTCACTAAAACAATACGATGGAATTGAGAGAGAAAATTATGTGTCGTTCTATGGGTTTATCCAAACCACTAGTTTTCAACCAGCTTGATATTTGTTTACAAACGCTTCATACGGTACTTATTTGTTTGTATATTTCGACATTTTATTATTCTTCCAAAAGTAAAAGAAGTTAAAAAAATCATTTCCCGATTTTAGAAAGAGAATGCTTCGTATGAATGCCTTGAAAATATGCCTTTACCACATGATGTGTAAATAATTATTTTTTGTAATGCAATAAAATCAGAATATTTAAACCTAAATATATCACGCGAAAAAAAGAAAAAACCGACAGAAATATTTTCAACTATGATTTCTTTAAATCTACTTTTCTTAAAGAAGAACAAGTATCACAGGCACTTGTCTCAGAAAAGGTATATAGGAATTTTTTTTCTGAGACAAATGCCTGTGGCAAGTATGTCAGAAGGAAATCCGATTTGTATTGTTTTTAACAAATTGTCTGCTTAACATATCGTACGAAATAATTTATGAAATAATGACTATGTGCTATGCACTTTACTCACTGTTGAAGGCCCGAAATATATTACTCAAACGGGTCATATGTGAACTTAGTGTGTTGCATGTAGTAAAAATGCATTATCTTATTGGTTTCGTTTTGTCCAGTTATACATTTCTTAAAATGTCTTCATATATGAAAATAAATTTTGAACAGTGCACCATAAGAAACAAACTAAAGTGTTCCAGCTCCAAACCAGTCTATTGTTCAAACGCATGGCCGTCGTCGCCTGTCACCATATTAAAGCACGCTTGCAAGAAAAAATAAACAGAATAGAGATACGGGTACAAAACACATTATAGATAATGTGTCCGACCACCTGAAAAATAAAATTGGTTCAAGAGACAAAGAACGCTACGAAATATTAGATTAATTTTTCGGTACTACCGGGCTTATCACAGCCCAATAACAAGATGAATTTAATGAAAACGCAACAAGCATCCCGGTTATCCAAACTTCAACACGTACTTTAAAAAATATATATATAAATGTGAATTAAATATCTATAAAAATTTGTATTTCAGTCACATATTAATATGAACATCAAATAAAAATCCGACATTAGATATATTTCTCTGGTGACAAATTTATTATTTACAAGAAATATACACTTGAGAAAATACTTCTTCATTCAGATTTTTTTGTTAATAAAATTTCAACAACAATTCATTTATTAGTATCCAACTTTACCAAAAGGATTCCCGTGTAATCAATTAATATGTAATTTGACACGTGTCAAACGGTTCATGGATTTTCGGCATATCAAAGAAAAACAGGCACGTGTCTAAATAATGTTGAATATCTCCTTAATTTATTATTATTTTTCTATAAAATTTGAAATTTATGCATTAAATATCAATTTCTACCGTAATATGAAAAGAAATTGCATGTAACAGCTCTCCATCTAGTTCTTAGTGGCATGTTATCAGTCCTTAGTGCACTAAGGACTCCTTAGCAGTGTTTAGACACACCCTAAACGATGTAGTCGTAATTGCGTGTCGATATCTTGTCAATCGTACGGTTGTTTTATCTGACTGACTAACTTGATACGGAAAATGGTCTTATATTTTTAAATAACCATATAGTCTGTTATTTTTAAACTGATAATATTGTAATTAGTTAAAAAGTCTAAGTTCAAATCATAAATAAGTGTTCCGTGGAAATTGTTTTCGAAAATCTAATTCGTTCATAATTCTTTCAAGTAATAAACTTTATTTAAATAAATTCGGATCTTCCCATGGCTAAAGGTATTACTCCCAAAGGTATTGGAAGGGGTGTAAGGTGACACGTCCAGGTATTCAATCGATTTCCTGTCCGGCTGGCTTGCAAGTTCATGCATCGTTTCACTTCTGTAGGTATTTACTTATAACTTTCCATTTTGAACTATCAGGTGCATGTATAATATACATTTTTGTCTTGCGTGTCCGAAAGTTATATTTATACTAGTCATTACTGAACTCATACGCTTGTTTATAAATAACATTTCTGGTGTAAAGAATATTATTTATAAAAAAAAATTAATACAAAAAAAAAAATTGAAGAAATACAAATCTATTTACATATTTTTCCAAGGGTTAATTTGGGAAAATGTAATATATACTCATTGTCAATAGTTTAGGACAGATTGGAACATACCAGAATTATTGATTTAAAAAAATGTGCGCACTTGTCGACGATTCGTGTATACATACGCCTGGGTAGAAAGTTACGGAACTATAGTCAGTAGCGCAATTTAAAATAATTTTTTATGTATACATGTATACATTGAACATAAGAAAGAAACATACATTTTGTGTAAATTGTGGTAAAAGTTTTGTAAATTATTATAGACTAGTCCACGTATGCCAACAGTATGTAATCAACGAATTCGATAGACTATTGTATACCAAAAGAAGAAGAAGAAAAAAAAGAGACAATTTGATTTAAATACAGGTCAATTTATAACTTGCTTTGGTTCATCGAAGTTAAGAACATAGTAAACTCACAGATTTATATATCAATTAGATTGTTCTCGAATAAAGGACGAAATTTGTCATCATCACAATTGTTCCAACATTCATGTAAAATATATGCAACTGGACGTACACTAATAATCCCCAAGGGATGTGAATATTTTCTAGGAAAACTATTGAGTATCAATTTCGGGATTTATTTTCTTTCTTGATATTCAATGACAGCAATTTAAAGAATAAACTGCTTGTCGGATATTTGTCCGCTTTAGGGGTATTCTTGCAAGTTGAACAGACTTATAATAACATTCAAAAATAGGGAATGATAACATTAAATTCGTTGTCTTTTAATTTTAAACATCGTTGGTCAAATAGTTATTTAATAAAATTGAGAAAGGAAATGGTGAATATGTCAAAGCGACAACCACCCGACCATAGAGCAAACAACAGCCGAAGGCAACCAATGGGTCTTCAATGTAGCGAGAATTCCCGCACCCGTAGGTGTCCTTCAGCTGGCCCCTAAAATATGCATAATAGTACAGTGATAATGGACGTCATACTAAACTCCGAATATACACAAGAAACTAAAATTTAAAATCATACAAGACTAACAAAGGCCAGAGGCTCCTGACTTGGGACAGGCGCAAAATTGCGGCGGGGTTAAACATGTTTATGAGATCTCAACCCTCCCCCTATACCTCTAGCCAATGTAGAAAAGTAAAACAATAACAATACGCACATTAAAATTCAGTTCAAGAGAAGTCCGAGTCTGATGTCAAAAGATGTAACAAAAGAAAATAAATAAAATGACAATAATACATAAATAACAACAGACTACTAGCAGTTAACTGACATGCCAGCTCCAGACCTCAATTAAACTGATTGAAAGATTATGTCTTCATCATATGAATATCAGGTACAATCCCGCCCGTTAGGGGTTTAGTATCATACTATCATAAAATATATGAGAAGAACATAACCCGTGTCATGCCAACAACTGTTTTTTTAGAAATAAATGTGTTTAGTTCCGATGCAAAGACCCTATCAGTGAATCAATGTTAAAGCCAAAATATGCAATCTTTAATGACCTGACAACAGTATCGTAACTATATCCCCTTTTAATAAGTCTATTTAAAGGTTTTGTTAGTTTCTGAGGAGAATACTGACATTTTTGTGCTTTATAAAGAATATTTCCATAAAATTTTGGATGTGAAATACCTGAACGTATAAGATGTCTGCATGTTGAGTTATATTTACGAATTATTTCCTTATACCGGTGATAAAATTTAGTAAATGTTTTGACCAGTTTGTGATATCGAAAACCCTGGTGTAATAATTTTTCAGTAATACATAAATTTCTCTCGCTAAAATCTAATACATTGTTACATACACGAGCGAATCGTACAAGTTGAGATATATAAACACCATAAGATGGTGACAAGGGAACGTCACCATCTAAAAATGGATAATTAACAATAGGAAATGAAAAATCATCTCTTTTATCATAAATTTTTGTATTAAGCTTCCCGTTTATGATATAGATATCAAGATCGAGGAAAGGGCAGTGGTCATTGTTATCATTAGCTTTATTTAAAGTAAGTTCTACAGGATAAATTTCTTTAGTATACATACTGAAGTCGTCATTATTTAGAGCCAATATATCATCCAAATATCTAAAAGTATTGTTAAATTTTTGTATCAAATGTTGTTTTGATGGGTCTTTGCTAATTTTAGTCATAAATTGTAACTCATAACAATACAAAAACAGGTCCGCAATAAGTGGTGCACAGTTAGTCCCCATTGGAATTCCAATAACTTGACGATATACGGAATCTCCAAAGCGAACAAAAATGTTATCAAGTAAAAATTCAAGTGCATAAATAGTATCAAAGCATGTCCAATTGACATAGTTCTTTTGTTTATTGCTACTAAAAAATGATCTAAAAGAGTTTGAACATATGTACTCGCATTCCGACTTTTTAAATGCCCAGTTAATTAGGGATGTGAATTTTTTCTTAATAAGAATATGAGGCAAAGTGGTATATAGTATATATATACGTTGGGAGACGACGATTATTATAGTAGTCTCAGATTTTAATAAGGACGTTCCCGATTATGAATAAATTTGGTTGACGTTTTTCACACTTGAAAAGAATATCTATTCGTAATTTTTCGATTCCATTCCAATACAAAAGTATTTTTTCTTTATTCGTACATATTATATTCCGCTTCGGTAGAGTTATCTTCAGATAGTTTCATATATTAATTAATACATGGCTTTCAAAAGTCTAAATGTAAGTGTTCTCGTACATTTTTTCGCCCAATAAAGACAAATAAAAATGATTTAGTAAAGCTATTTCTAATTTCTAAGTCCCCCTTTTTTATGAGACATCAATCAAGGACAAGACTTGTATATCATTTCATTCTGACATATGAATTAAGTTTCCCGTCTTTAACCGAAAATTGTGTATTTCTTAGTAAATTAACTTATTTGAATTCAAATAAATAATAGCACCAAATATAATTAAATAATTCCACGGCGACCAATTTTTATTTGTCACCAACTTGAATATGTATTTTTAATGTGTGTATTAAATGCTCCCACTGATCCGAATAGACAGTCACACCTGGCAAGGTGTGCCCTAGAGGCGTGGTTAAATACCGAAGTGCAAATAACAATTTACCTTTCAACAAGCCATCTACGAGTATTGCCACAGAACCGTGAATACACACATCGTATAAACCTAGTCATAGCAGAGATAGTAAAAGGTCAATAATCATGAGTACACCAACATATTGTCTTTACAGATTATTGTACTTTAATTTGTTCACCTTATCAGTCCGAAAATGCATTTATTAAAAATAAATTTATAACTTTTTGTGCTGTCTACAAACATAATTCGAATATATACGTTTAACATAGATAATTTATCTCACGAATGAGTACAATTGAACGTCTGTGCGTTTTATCTTCTTATTATCGGATGGTTATTAGATAAAGCATAAGTCATCGGCGCGCTTACGATTACGTTAAAATATGATTAAAAACCAAGACTTTTAATGATTGTATTTTAAATCCCGGCATGCAAAAATCAGGAGAAAACGTCACGACCTACAGGAAGTAGTTGATATTTTTTCATTAATTATTGAATTTCTCCTTTATTACTGCACATATAGCGATAAAACTTTGTGAATATATATATATTATGTCATAATGAACATATTTAAACCATTATAAGTAAAAAATCGTGAATTTTCCACATTTCAATATTGTGATTTTAAGAAGGAGATTGATTTTTTTTTTTTTTTCTAAAACTATCAAATTCAAATGTTTTAATTTATTCAAAATGTTGATCAGATGAAGTTTTTTTTAACGCAAACTTATCATTACTTTTTATATTATCCTCTTGGAATCAAATAATGTAATCTCATTAAAATAACAAATTTCAAATTTCATAACGAAAGTGAATTTTAAGAAGTGACTTTATCAAATTTTTGTTACATTTATCAAACAAATTAACTTTAAAATTTGTAGAGTATTTTGCAAAATCTATATTTCAGTTTAAAATGAAAAATGTTTGGCGTAAATATACACGGTCTACAGTGACATGTGTATTATAACATAATATATTTATACAAGTACATGTACATGCACATCAATTTGATATTTACACCCGGCCCATTGTGTCACGGAATAGAAATTCCTTCATAATATAAGTTCCAAGAGGAAAAGATATTCTTGAATATTATTTCCACAGGAAAAAATCTAACAGTATATGTTCCTAACGGAATAAATGCTATAGAATATTTGTTCCAACAGGAATAGATATTATGACAATGTTTATAACGAAGTTTCCATTGGAACTTCTGTTAGGTGGAACACATATACGTTGACAACTTTAGCAATATCATATCATATTCGAAATACGTAAAAAATTGCAAAATAGAAATACAGAATTTGACGAAAAGTGTTTCTTTTCTATTAATGAATGCTGAATTTACAAATTTTGCAGTATAGAACTTGATTCAGTAAATGAATAGGTCTTTCGCTATCGTAAGTAAAATCGTCTTATGCGGCCATAGGCATAAATATTTGTGTCTAAGTTTCTCATCTAGCATCAACTGTTTTTCAGCTTCAACCTCAGGTTTTTCACACAATACATATATTCGGTCTTGTCAATCAATTTGAAACATAACAAAATAAATGCGTTCCTATATTTTAATCATATATCCCCTTCTCTGTAGTCTTATAAGTACCTATATATATATCTCATACTCTTTGATGCTATAAGTATATATCCCCTACCCTGTGGTACTGTTAGTATGTGTCGCGTTCCTTTTGATACTATATGTATTTCCCCCTTCTCTGTGGTAATTGAAGTATGAGTCCCTTTCCGTGTGATACTATATGTATCTATTCCCTTCCCTTGTGTACAGTTAGTATGTGTCGCGTTCCTTTGAT
This sequence comes from Mytilus edulis, assembly GCF_963676685.1. Lineage (NCBI taxonomy): Eukaryota > Metazoa > Mollusca > Bivalvia > Mytilida > Mytilidae > Mytilus > Mytilus edulis. Next base: position 99,976,465 of record NC_092347.1, read on the forward strand.
ACTATAAGTATCTACCCCCTTCCCTGTGGTACTATAAGTATGTGTCCTTTTTTCTTGTGATACTATATGTATCTTCCCCCTTCTCTGTGGTAATTGAAGTATGAGTCCCTTTCCGTGTGATACTATATGTATATATTCCCTTCCTTTATGTACAGTTAGTATGTGTCGCGTTCCTTTGATACTATAAGTATCTACCCCCTTCCCTGTGGTACTGTAAGTATGTGTCCTTTTTTCTTGTGATACTTTATGTATCCATCCCCTTCCCTGTGGTACTGTTAGTATGTGTCCTTTTTTCCTGTGATACTTTATGTATCCATCCCCTTCCCTGTGGTACTGTTAGTATGTGTCGCGTTCCCTTTGATACAATATGTATCTTCCCCCTTCTCTGTTGTAATTGAAGTATGAGTTCCTTTCCGTGTGATACTATATGTATCTATTCCCTTCCCTGTGGTACTGTAAACATGTGTCGCGTTCCTTTGATACTATAAGTATCTACCCCCTTCCCTGTGGTACTGTAAGTATGTGTCCTTTTTTCTTGTGATACTTTATGTATCCATCCCCTTCCCTGTGGTACTGTTAGTATCTGTCGCGTTCCCTTTGATACAATATGTATCTTCCCCCTTCTTTGTTGTAATTGAAGTATGAGTTCCTTTCAGTGTGATACTATATGTATCTATTCCCTTCCCTGTGGTACTGTAAACATGTGTCGCGTTCCTTTGATACTATAAGTATCTACCCCCTTCCCTGTGGTACTGTTAGTATGTGTTCTTTTTTCCTGTGATACTTTATGTATCCATCCCCTTCCCTGTGGTACTGTTAGTATGTGTCGCGTTCCCTTTGATACAATATGTATCTTCCCCCTTCTCTGTTGTAGTTGAAGTATGAGTTCCTTTCCGTGTGATACTATATGTATCTATTCCCTTCCCTGTGGTACTGTAAACATGTGTCGAGTTCCTTTGATACTATAAGTATCTACCCCATTCCCTGTGGTACTGTTAGTATGTGTTCTTTTTCCTGTGATACTTTCTGTATCTATCCCTGTGGTACTGTAAGTATGTGTCGCGTTCCATTAGATACTATATGTATCTATCCCCTTCCATGTGTTACTGTAAGTATGCGTCGCGTTCCCTTTGATACTATATGTATCTATCCCCTTCCCTGTTGGACTGTAAGTATGTGTCGCGTTCCCTTTGATACTATAAGTATCTCTCCATTTTTCTGTAGTACTGTAAGTGTGTGTCGTCTTCCCTTTGATACTATATGTATCTATCCCCTTCCCTGTGGTACTGTAAGTATGTGTCGCGTTCCTTTAGATACCATAAGTATCTATCCCCTTCCTTGTGGTACTGTTAGTATGTGTCGCGTTCCTTTTGATACTATATGTATCTATCCCCTTCCATGTGTTACTGTAAGTATGCGTCGCGTTCCCTTTGATACTATATGTATCTATCCCCTTCCCTGTGGGACTGTAAGTATGTATCGCGTTCCCTTTGATACTATAAGTATCTCTCCATTTCCCTGTAGTACTGTAAGTGTGTGTCGTCTTCCCTTTGATACTATAAGTATCTTCCCCTTTCCCTGTGGTACTGTAAGTATGTGTCGCGTTCCTTAGATACTATAAGTATCTATCCCCTTCCTTGTGGTACTGTTAGTATGTTTCGCGTTCCTTTTGATACTATATGTATGTTTCGCGTTCCTTTTGATACTATATGTATCTTCCCCCTTCTCTGTGGTAATTGAAGTATGAGTCCCTTTCCGTGTGATACTATATGTATCTATTCCCTTCCCTGTGGTACAGTTAGTATGTGTCACGTTCCTTTGATACTATAAGTATCTACCCCCTTCCCTGTGGTACCTTTGATACAATATGTATCTTCCCCCTTCTCTGTTGTAATTGAAATATGAGTCCCTTTTCGTGTGATACTTTCTGTATCTAATCCCTTCCCTGTTGTACTCTAAACATGTCAGGCGTTCCATTGATACTATAAGTATCTTCCCCCTTCCCTGTGGTACTGTTAGTATGTGTTCTTTTTCCTGTGATACTTTATGTATCCATCCCTGTGGTACTGTAAATATATGTCGCACTCCCTTTGATACTATAAGTATCTACCTCCTTCCCTGTGGTACTATAAGTATGTGTCGCGTTCCTTTAGATACTATAAGTATCTATCCCTTTCCCTGTAGTACTGTAAGTATGTGTCGTCTTCCCTTTGATACTATATGTATCTATCCCCCTTCCCTGTGGTACAGTAAGTATGTGTCGCCTTCCCGTGATACTATAAGTATCTACCCCTTTCCCTGTGGTACTGTTAGTATGTGTTGCGTTCCTTTGATACTATATGTATCTATCCCCTTCCTCGTGGTACTGCAAGTATGTGTCGCGTTCCCTTTGATACTATATGTATCTTTTCCCTTCCATATGCATGTGGTACTGTTAGTATGTGTCGCGATCCCTATGGTACTGTAAGTATGTGTCGCGTTCCTTTAGATACTATAAGTATTTGTCACCTTCCCTTTGATACTATACATGCTATATGTATTTTTACCCTTCCCTGTGGTACTGTAAGTATGTGTCGCGTTCCCTTTAATACTATAAGTATCTACCTCCTTCCCTGTGGTACTATAAGGATGTGTTGCGTGAATTTAGATACTTTATGTATCTATCTCCGTCCATGTGTTACTGTAAAAATACGTCGCGTTCCCTTTGATACTATAAGTATCAATCCACTTCCCTGTGGTACTGTTAGTATGTGTCGCATTCCCGTCGATACTATAAGTATCTACCTCCTTCCCTGTGGTACTATAAGTATGTGTTGCGTTCCTTTAAATACTATATGTATCTATCTCCTTCCATGTGTTACTGTAAGTATGTGTCGCGTTCCCTTCGATACTATAAGTATCTACCTCCTTCCCTGTTATACTATAAGTATGTGTCGCGTTCCTTTAGATACTATATGTATCTATCTCCTTCCATGTGTTACTGTAAGTATGCGTCGCTTTCCCTTTGATACTATCAGTATCTTTCCCCTTCCCTGTGGTACTGTAAGTATTAGTCGCGTTCTTTTTGATACTATAAGTATCTATCCCTTTCCCTGTGGGACTGTAAGTATGTATCACGTTCCCTTTGATACTCTAAGTATCTATCCCTTTCCCTGTAGTACTGTAAGTATGTGTGGTCTTCCCTTTGATACTATATTTATCTATCCCCTTCCCTGTGGTACTGTAAGTACGTATCGCGTTCCTTTAAATACTATAAGTATCTATATCCTTCCCTGTGGTACTGTAAGTATGTGTCGCGTTCCTTTGATACTATATGTGTCTATCACCTTCCTCGTGTTCTGCAATATGTGTCGCGTCCCCTTTGATACTATGTGTAACTTTCCCTTTCCGTGTGGTACTGTCAGTATGTGTCGCGTTCCTTTAGATACTTTATGTATCTCTCCCCTTCCCTGTGGTACTGTTAGTATGTGTCACCTTCCCTTTGATACTATATGTATCTTTTCCCTTCCATGTGGTACTGTTATTATGTGTCGCGGTCCCTTTGATACTATACATGCTATATGTATTTTTACCCTTCCCTGTGGTACTGTAAGTATGTGTCGCGTTCCCTTTGATACTATAAGTATCTAACTCCTTTCCTGTGGTACTATAAGTATGTGTTACGTTCCTTTAGATACTATATGTATCTATCTCCTTCCATGTGTTACGGGAAGTATGCGTCGCGTTCCCTTTGATACTATAAGTATCAATCCACTTCCCTGTGGTACTGTAAGTATGTGTCGTATTCCCTTCGATACTATAAGTATCTACCTCCTTCCCTGTGGTACTATAAGTATGTGTTGTGTTCCTTTAGATACTATATGTATCTATCTCCTTCCATGTGTTACTGTAAGTATGCGTCGCGTTCCTTTTGATACTATAATATCTTTCCCCTTCCCTGTGGTACTGTAAGTATGTGTCGCGTTCTTTTTGATACTATAAGTATCTATCCCTTTCCCCGTAGTACTGTAAGTATGTGTCGTATTCCCTTTGATACTATATGTATCTATCCCCTTCTCTATGGTACTGTAAGTATGTGTCGCATTCCCTTATATACTATACGTATTTATCCCCTTCCCTGTGGTGCTGTTATTATGTGTTGCGTTCCTTAGATACTATAAGTATCTATCCCCTTCCCTGTGGTACTGTTAGTATGTGTCACCTTCCCTGTGATACTATATGTATCTATCCCCTTCCCTGTGGTACTGTAAGTATGTGTCGCGTTCCCTTAGATACTTTATGTATTTATCCCCTTCCCTGTGGTACTGTAAGTATGTGTCGCGTTCCTTTAGATACTATAAGTATCTATCCCTTTCCCTGTGGTACTGTTAGTATGTTCCCTTAGATACTATATGTATTTATCCCCTTCCCTGTGGGACTGTAAATATGCGTCGCGTTCTCTTTGACACTATAATAATCTATCCCTTTTCCTGTAGTACTGTAAGTATGTGTGGTCTTCCCTTTGATACTATATTTATTTATCCCCTTCCCTGGCGTACTGTAAGTACGTATCGCGTTCTTTTAGATACTATAAGTATCCATGTCCTTCCCTGTGGTACTGTAAGTATGTGTCGCGTTCCTTTGATACTATATGTATCTATCACCTTCCTCGTGTTCTGCAATATGTGTCGCGTTCCCTTTGATACTATGTGTAACTTTCCCTTTCCGTGTGGAACTGTTAGTATGTGTCGCGTTCCCTGTGTGGTACTGTAAGTATGTGTCGCGTTCCTTTAGATACTATATGTATCTATCCTCTTCCCTGTGGTACTGTTAGTATGTGCCACCTTCCCTTTGATACTATATGTATCTATACCCTTCCATGTGTTACTGTAATTATGCGTCGCGTTCCCTTTGATACCATAAGTATCTATCCCCTTCCCTGTGGTACTGTAAGTATGTGTCGCGTTCCCTTTGATACTATAAGTATCTACCTCCTTCCCTGTGGTATTATAAGTATGTGTCGCGTTCCTTTATATACTATAGGTATCGATCCCCTTCCATGTGTTACTGTAGGTATGCGTCGCGTTCTTTTTGATACTATAAGTATCTATCCTTTTCCCTGTAGTACTGTAAGTATGTGTCGTCTTCTCTTTGATACTATATGTATCTATCCCCTTCCCTGTGGTACTGTAAGTACGTGTCGCGTTCCTTTTGATACTATAAGTATCTATCTCCTTCCCTGTGGAACTGTAAGTATGTGTCGCGTTCCTTTGATACTATATGTATCTTTCCCTTTCCGTGTGGTACTGTTAGTATGTGTCGCGTTCCCTGTGGTACTGTAAGTATGTGTCGCGTTTCTTTAGATACTATATGTATCTATCCCCTTCCCTCTGGTACTATTAGTATGTGTCACATTCCCTTTGATACTATATGTATCAATCCCCTTCCATGTGTTACTGTAAGTATGCGTCGCGTTCCCTTTGATATTAAAAGTATATATCCCCTTCCCTGTAGTACTGTAAGTATGTGTCGCGTTCCCTTTGATACTATAAGTATCTACCTCCTTCCCCGTGGTACTATAAGTATGTGTCGCGTTCCTTTATATACTATAGGTATCTATCCCCTTCCATGTGTTACTGTAAGTATGCGTCGCGTTCTTTTTGATACTATAAGTATCTATCCTTTTCGCTGTAGTACTGTAAGTATGTGTCGTCTTCCCTTTGATACTATATGTATCTATCCCCTTCCCTGTGGTACTGTTAGTACGTGTCACGTTCCTTTTGATACTATAAGTATCTATCTTCTTCCCTGTGGAACTGTAAGTATGTGTAGCGTTTCTTTGATACTATATGTATCTATTCCCTTCCTCGTGGTACTGCAAGTATGTGTCGCGTTTCCTTTGATACTATATGTATCTTTCCCCTTCCTTGTGGTACTGTTAGTATGGGTCGCGTCCCCTGTGGTACTGTAAGTATGTGTTGTGTTCCTTAAGATACTATAAGTATCTATCCCCTTCCCTGTGGTACTGTTAGTATGTGTCACCTTCCCTTTGATATTATATGTATCTTTCCCCTTCCCTGTGATATTGTTAGGATGCGAAGCCTTCTTTTTGATACTATAAGTATCTATCCCCTTCTCTCTAGTACTGTTAGTATGTTTCGCCTTCCCTTTGATACTATAAGTATCCATCCACTTCCCTGTGGTACTGTAAGTATGTGTCGCGTTCCTTTAGATACTATATGTATCTATCCCCTACCATGTGTTACTGTAAGTATGCGTGGCGTTCCCATTGATACTATATAAGTATCTATCCCTTCCCTGTGGTACTGTAAGTATGTGTCTCGTTCCCTTTGATACTATAAGTATCTACCTCTTTCCTTGTGGTACTGTAAGTATGCGTCGCGTTCCCTTTGATACTATAAGTATATATCCCCTTCCCTGTGGTACTGTAAGTATGTGTCGCGTTCTTTTTGATACTATAAGTATCTATCCCTTTCCCTGTAGTACTGTAAGTATGTGTCGTCTTCCCTTTGATACTATATGTATCTATCCCTTTCCCTATGGTACTGTAAGTATGTGTCGCATTCCCTTAGGTACTATATGTATGTATCCCCTTCCCTGTGGTGCTGTAAGTATGTGTCTCGTTCCTTTAGATACTATAAGTATCTATCCCTTTCCGTGTGGTATTTTAGTATGTGTCACCTTCCCTTTGATACTATATGTATCTATGCCCTTCCATGTGTTACTGTAAGTATGCGTCGCGTTCCCTTTGATACCATAAGTATCTATTCCCTTCCCTGTGGTACTGTAAGTATGTGTCGCGTTCACTTTGATACTATAAGTATCTACCTCCTTCCCTGTGGTACTATAAGTATGTGTCGCGTTCCTTTATATACTATATGTATCTATCCCCTACCATGTGTTACTGTAAGTATGCGTCGCGTTCCCATTGATACTATATAAGTATCTATCCCCTTCCCTGTGGTGCTGTAAGTATGTGTCTCGTTCCTTTAGATACTGTAAGTATCTATCCCTTTCCGTGTGGTATTTTAGTATGTGTCACCTTCCCTTTGATACTATATGTATCTATCACCTACCATGTGTTACTGTAAGTATGCGTCGCGTTATTTTTGATAATATAAGTATCTATCCTTTTCCCTGTAGTACTGTAAGTATGTGTCGTCTTCCCTTTGATACTATATGTATCTATCCCCTTCCTTGTAGTACTGTTAGTACGTGTCGCGTTCCTTTTGATACTATACGTATCTATTTTCTTCCCTGTGGAACTGTAAGTATGTGTAGCGTTTCTTTGATACTATATGTATCTATTCCCTTCCTCGTGGTACTGCAAGTATGTGTCGCGTTTCCTTTGATATTATATGTATCTTTCCCCTTCCTTGTGGTACTGTTAGTATGGGTCGCTTCCCCTGTGGTACTGTAAGTATGTGTTGCGTTCCTAAAGATACTATAAGTATCTATCCCCTTCCCTGTGGTACTGTTAAAATGTGTCACCTTCCCATTTGATATTATATGTATCTTTCCCCTTCCCTGTGGTACTGTAAGTATGTGTCGTCTTCCCTTATATACTATAAGTATCTATCCCCTTCCCTGTGGTACTGTTAGGATGTGAAGCCTTCTTTTTGATACTATAAGTATCTATCCACTTCTCTCTGGTACTGTTAGTATGTTTCGCCTTCCCTTTGATACTATAAGTATCCATCCACTTCCCTGTGGTACTGTAAGAATGTGTTGCGTTCCTTTAGATACTACATGTCTCTATCCCCTTCCATGTGTTACTGTAAGTATGCGTCGCGTTCCCATTAATACTATATAAGTATCTATACCCTTCCCTGTAGTACTGTAAGTATGTGTCGCGTTCCCTTTGATACTATAAATATCTACCCCCTTCCCTGTGGTACTATAAGTATGTGTCGCGTTCGTTTATATACTTTGTGTATCTATCCCCTTCCATGTGTTACTGTAAGTATGCCTCGCGTTCCCTTTGATACTATAAGTATATATCCCCTTCCCTGTGGTACTGTAAGTATGTGTCGCGTTCTTTTTGATACTGTAAGTATCTATCCCTTTCCTTGTAGTACTGTAAGTATGTGTCGTCTTCCCTTTGATACTATATGTAGCTATCCCTTTCCCTATGGTACTGTAAGTATGTGTCGCATTCCCTTAGATACTATATGTATGTATCCCCTTCCCTGTGGTGCTGTAAGTATGTGTCGCGTTCCTTTAGATACTATATGTATCTATTCCCTTCCCTGTGGTACTGTAAGTATGTGTTGCGTTCCCTTAGATACTATATGTATATATCCCCTTCCCTGTGGGACTGTAAGTATGCGTCGCGTTCTCTTTGACACTATAAGTATCTATTCCCTTTTCTGTAGTACTGTAAGTATGTGTCGTCTTCCCTTTGATACAATATTTATCTATCCCCTTCCCTGTGGTACTGTAAGAACGTATTGCGTTCCTTTAGATACTATAAGTATCTATATCCTTCCCTGTGGTACTGTAAGTATATGTCGAGTTCCTTTAGATAGAATACGTATCTATTCCCTTCCCATTGGTACTGTTAGTATGTATCACTTTCCCCTTTGATACTATATGTATCTATCCCCTTCCATGTGTTACTGTAGCTATGCGTCGCGTTCCCTTTGATACTATAAGTATCTATCCCTTTCCCTGTGGTACTGTAAGTATGTGTCAGGTTCTGTTTGATACTATTAGTATCTATTCCTTTCCCTGTAGTACTGTTAGTATGTGTCGTTTTCCCTTTGATACTATATGTATCTATCCCCTTCCTCGTGGTACTGTAAGTATGTGTTGCGTTCCCTGTGGTATTGTAAGTATGTGTTACGTTCCTTTAGATACTATAAGTATATATCCCCTTCCCCGTGGTACTGTTAGTATGTGTCACCTTCCCCTTTGATACTATAAGTATTTATCCCCTTCCCTGTGGTACTGTAAGGATGTGTAGCCTTCTTTTTAATACTATAAGTATCTATCTCCTTCCCTGTGGTACTGTTAGTATGTGTCGCGTTCCCTTTGATACTAAAAGTATCTATCTCCTTCCCTGTGGTACTGCAAGTATGTGTCGAGTTCCTTTGATACTATAAGTATATATACCCTTTCCTGTGGTACTGTTAGCATGTGTCGCATTCCCTTTGACACTACGAGTATCAATCCCCTTACCTGTGCTACTGTAAGTATGTGTCTGTTTTCCTTTGATACTATAAGTATCTATCTCCTTCCCTGTGATACTGTAAGTATGTGTTGTCTTCCCTTTAACACTACTAGTATCTATATCCTTCCTGTTGGTACTGTTAGTATGTGTCGCCTTCCCTTTGATGCTATATGTATAAAACCCCTTCCCTGAGGTACTGTAAGTATGTGTCGTCTTCCCTTTGACACTATAAGTTTCTATCCCCTTCCCTGTGGTACTGTAGCTATGCGTTGTGTTCCCTTTGATACTATAAGTATCTATCCCCTTCCCTGTGGTACTGTAAGTATGTGTCGCGTTCTTTTTGATACTATAAGTATCTATCGCTTTCCCTGTAGTACTGTTAGTATGTGTCGTCTTCCCTTTGATACTATATGTATATATCCCCTTCACTATTGTACTGTGAGTATGTGTAGGGTTCCCCTTGATACTTTAAATATCAATCCTTTCCCTTGCGGTACTGTCAGAATGTGCTGCGTTCCATTTAATACTTACAGTATCAATCCCCTCCCATGTGGAATGTTGGTATGCGTCGCGTTCGGTTTAATACTATAAGTATCTATCCCTTTGCCTGTGGTACTGTAAGTATGTGTTGCGTACCCTTTGATACTTAAAGTATCTATCCCCTTATCTCTGGTACTGTTAGTATGTTTCGCCTCTCTTTGATACTATAAGTATCTGCCCCTTCCCAGTGGTACTATAAGTATCTTTTTCCTTCCCTGTGGTACTGTAAGTATGTGTCGCGTTCCTTTGATACTATATGTATCTATCCCCTTCCTCGTGGTACTGCAAGTATGTGTCGCGTTCCCTTTGATACTATATGTATCTTTCCCCTTCTGTGTGGTGCTGTAAGTATGTGTTGCGTTCCCTGTGGTACTGTAATTATGTGTTACGTTCCTTTAGATACTATAAGTATCTATCCCCTTCCCCCTGGTACTGTTAGTATGTGTCACCTTCCCCTTTGATACTATATGTATCTTTCCCCTTCCCTGCGGTACTGTAAGTATGTGTCGTCATCCCTTTGATACTCTTAGTATCTATCCCTTTCCCTGTAGTACTGTAAGTATGTGTGGTCTTCCCTTTGATACTATATTTATCTATCCCCTTCCCTGTGGTACTGTAAGTACGTATCGCGTTCCTTTAAATACTATAAGTATCTATATCCTTCCCTGTGGTACTGTAGGTATGTGTCGCGTTCCTTTGATACTATATGTATCTATCACCTTCCTCGTGTTCTGCAATATGTGTCGCGTCCCCTTTGATACCATGTGTAACTTTCCCTTTCCGTGTGGTACTGTCAGTATGTGTCGCGTTCCTTTAGATACTTTATGTATCTATCCCCTTCCCTGTGGTACTGTTAGTATGTGTCACCTTCCCTTTGATACCATATGTGTCTTTTCCCTTCCATGTGGTACTGTTAGTATGTCTCGCGGTCCCTATGGTACTGTAAGTATGTGTCGCGTTCCTTTAGATACTATAAGTCTCTATCCCCTTCCCTGTGGTACTGTTATTATGTGTCACCTTCCCTTTGATACTATACATGCTATATGTATTTTTACCCTTCCCTGTGGTACTGTAAGTATGTGTCGCGTTCCCTTTGATACTATAAGTATCTATCTCCTTTCCTGTGGTACTATAAGTATGTGTTACGTTCCTTTAGATACTATATGTATCTATCTCCTTCCATGTGTTACGGTAAGTATGCGTTGCGTTCCCTTTGATACTATCAGTATCAATCCACTTCCCTGTGGTACTGTAAGTATGTGTCGTATTCCCTTCGATACTATAAGTATCTACCTCCTTCCCTGTGGTACTATAAGTATGTGTTGTGTTCCTTTAGATACTATATGTATCTATCTCCTTCCATGTGTTACTGTAAGTATGCGTCGCGTTCCTTTTGATACTATAATATCTTTCCCCTTCCCTGTGGTACTGTAAGTATGTGTCGCGTTCTTTTTGATACTATAAGTATCTATCCCTTTCCCCGTAGTACTGTAAGTATGTGTCGTATTCCCTTTGATACTATATGTATCTATCCCCTTCTCTATGGTACTGTAAGTATGTGTCGCATTCCCTTATATACTATACGTATTTATCCCCTTCCCTGTGGTGCTGTTATTATGTGTCGCGTTCCTTAGATACTATAAGTATCTATCTTCTTCCCTGTGGTACTGTTAGTATGTGTCACCTTCCCTGTGATACTATATGTATCTATCCCCTTCCCTGTGGTACTGTAAGTATGTGTCGCGTTCCCTTAGATACTATATGTATTTATCCCCTTCCCTGTGGTACTGTAAGTATGTGTCGCGTTCCCTTAGATACTATATGTATATATCCCCTTCCCTGTGGGACTGTAAGTATGCGTCGCGTTCTCTTTGACACTATAATAATCTATCCCTTTCCCTGTAGTACTGTAAGTATGTGTGGTCTTCCCTTTGATACTATATTTATTTATCCCCTTCCCTGGCGTACTGTAAGTACGTATCGCGTTCTTTTAGATACTATAAGTATCCATGTCCTTCCCTGTGGTACTGTAAGTATGTGTCGCGTTCCTTTGATACTATATGTATCTATCACCTTCCTCGTGTTCTGCAATATGTGTCGCGTTCCCTTTGATACTATGTGTAACTTTCCCTTTCCGTGTGGAACTGTTAGTATGTGTCGCGTTCCCTGTGTGGTACTGTAAGTATGTGTCGCGTTCCTTTAGATACTATATGTATCTATCCTCTTCCCTGTGGTACTGTTAGTATGTGCCACCTTCCCTTTGATACTATATGTATCTATACCCTTCCATGTGTTACTGTAATTATGCGTCGCGTTCCCTTTGATACTATAAGTATCTACCTCCTTCCCTGTGGTATTATAAGTATGTGTCGCGTTCCTTTATATACTATAGGTATCGATCCCCTTCCATGTGTTACTGTAGGTATGCGTCGCGTTCTTTTTGATACTATAAGTATCTATCCTTTTCCCTGTAGTACTGTAAGTATGTGTCGTCTTCTCTTTGATACTATATGTATCTATCCCCTTCCCTGTGGTACTGTAAGTACGTGTCGCGTTCCTTTTGATACTATAAGTATCTATCTCCTTCCCTGTGGAACTGTAAGTATGTGTCGCGTTCCTTTGATACTATATGTATCTTTCCCTTTCCGTGTGGTACTGTTAGTATGTGTCGCGTTCCCTGTGGTACTGTAAGTATGTGTCGCGTTTCTTTAGATACTATATGTATCTATCCCCTTCCCTCTGGTACTATTAGTATGTGTCACATTCCCTTTGATACTATATGTATCAATCCCCTTCCATGTGTTACTGTAAGTATGCGTCGCGTTCCCTTTGATATTAAAAGTATATATCCCCTTCCCTGTAGTACTGTAAGTATGTGTCGCGTTCCCTTTGATACTATTAGTATCTACCTCCTTCCCCGTGGTACTATAAGTATGTGTCGCGTTCCTTTATATACTATAGGTATCTATCCCCTTCCATGTGTTGCTGTAAGTATGCGTCGCGTTCTTTTTGATACTATAAGTATCTATCCTTTTCCCTGTAGTACTGTAAGTATGTGTCGTCTTCCCTTTGATACTATATGTATCTATCCCCTTCCCTGTGGTACTGTTAGTACGTGTCGCGTTCCTTTTGATACTATAAGTATCTATCTTCTTCCCTGTGGAACTGTAAGTATGTGTAGCGTTTCTTTGATACTATATGTATCTATTCCCTTCCTCGTGGTACTGCAAGTATGTGTCGCGTTTCATTTGATACTATATGTATCTTTCCCCTTCCTTGTGGTACTGTTAGTATGGGTCGCGTCCCCTGTGGTACTGTAAGTATGTGTTGTGTTCCTTAAGATACTATAAGTATCTATCCCCTTCCCTGTGGTACTGTTAGTATGTGTCACCTTCCCTTTGATATTATATGTATCTTTCCCCTTCCCTGTGGTACTGTAAGTATGTGTCGTCTTCCCTTATATACTATAAGTATCTATCCCCTTCCCTGTGATACTGTTAGGATGCGAAGCCTTCTTTTTGATACTATAAGTATCTATCCCCTTCTCTCTAGTACTGTTAGTATGTTTCGCCTTCCCTTTGATACTATAAGTATCCATCCACTTCCCTGTGGTACTGTAATTATATAAGTATGTGTCGCGTTCCTTTAGATACTATATGTATCTATCCCCTACCATGTGTTACTGTAAGTATGCGTCGCGTTCCCATTGATACTATATAAGTATCTATCCCTTCCCTGTGGTACTGTAAGTATGTGTCTCGTTGCCTTTGATACTATAAGTATCTACCTCTTTCCTTGTGGTACTATAAGTATGTGTCGCGTTCCTTTAGATACTATGTGTATCTATCCCCTTCCATGTGTTACTGTAAGTATGCGTCGCGTTCCCTTTGATACTATAAGTATATATCCCCTTCCCTGTGGTACTGTAAGTATGTGTCGCGTTCTTTTTGATACTATAAGTATCTATCCCTTTCCCTGTAGTACTGTAAGTATGTGTCGTCTTCCCTTTGATACTATATGTATCTATTCCTTTCCCTATGGTACTGTAAGTATGTGTCGCATTCCCTTAGGTACTATATGTATGTATCCCCTTCCCTGTGGTGCTGTAAGTATGTGTCTCGTTCCTTTAGATACTATAAGTATCTATCCCTTTGCGTGTGGTATTTTAGTATGTGTCACCTTCCCTTTGATACTATATGTATCTATGCCCTTCCATGTGTTACTGTAAGTATGCGTCGCGTTCCCTTTGATACCATAAGTATCTATTCCCTTCCCTGTGGTACTGTAAGTATGTGTCGCCTTCACTTTGATACTATAAGTATCTACCTCCTTCCCTGTGGTACTATAAGTATGTGTCGCGTTCCTTTATATACTATATGTATCTATCCCCTACCATGTGTTACTGTAAGTATGCGTCGCGTTCCCATTGATACTATATAAGTATCTATCCCCTTCCCTGTGGTGCTGTAAGTATGTGTCTCGTTCCTTTAGATTCTATAAGTATCTATCCCTTTCCGTGTGGTATTTTAGTATGTGTCACCTTCCCTTTGATACTATATGTATCTATGCCCTTCCATGTGTTACTGTAAGTATGCGTCGCGTTCCCTTTGATACCATAAGTATCTATTCCCTTCCCTGTGGTACTGTAAGTATGTGTCGCGTTCACTTTGATACTATAAGTATCTACCTCCTTCCCTGTGGTACTATAAGTATGTGTCGCGTTCCTTTATATACTATATTGTATCTATCCCCTTCCATGTGTTACTGTAAGTATGCGTCGCGTTCTTTTTGATAATATAAGTATCTATCCTTTTCCCTGTAGTACTGTAAGTATGTGTCGTCTTCCCTTTGATACTATATGTATCTATCCCCTTCCCTGTGGTACTGTTAGTACGTGTCGCGTTCCTTTTGATACTATACGTATCTATCTTCTTCCCTGTGGAACTGTAAGTATGTGTAGCGTTTCTTTGATACTATATGTATCTATTCCCTTCCTCGTGGTAATGCAAGTATGTGTCGCGTTTCCTTTGATACTATATGTATCTTTCCCCTTCCTTGTGGTACTGTTAGTATGGGTCGCGTCCCCTGTGGTACTGTTAGTATGTGTCACCTTCCCTTTGATATTATATGTATCTTTCCCCTTCCCTGTGGTACTGTAAGTATGTGTCGTCTTCCCTTATATACTATAAGTATCTATCCCCTTCCCTGTGATACTGTTAGGATGCGAAGCCTTCTTTTTGATCCTATAAGTATCTATCCCCTTCTCTCTAGTACTGTTAGTATGTTTCGCCTTCCCTTTGATACTATAAGTATCCATCCACTTCCCTGTGGTACTGTAATTATATAAGTATGTGTCGCTTTCCTTTAGATACTATATGTATCTATCCCCTACCATGTGTTACTGTAAGTATGCGTCGCGTTCCCATTGATACTATATAAGTATCTATCCCTTCCCTGTGGTACTGTAAGTATGTGTCTCGTTTCCTTTGATACTATAAGTATCTACCTCTTTCCTTGTGGTACTATAAGTATGTGTCGCGTTCCTTTAGATACTATGTGTATCTATCCCCTTCCATGTGTTACTGTAAGTATGCGTCGCGTTCCCTTTGATACTATAAGTATATATCCCCTTCCCTGTGGTACTGTAAGTATGTGTCGCGTTCTTTTTGATACTATAAGTATCTATCCCTTTCCCTGTAGTACTGTAAGTATGTGTCGTCTTCCCTTTGATACTATATGTATCTATCCCTTTCCCTATGGTACTGTAAGTATGTGTCGCATTCCCTTAGGTACTATATGTATGTATCCCCTTCCCTGTGGTGCTGTAAGTATGTGTCTCGTTCCTTTAGATACTATAAGTATCTATCCCTTTCCGTGTGGTATTTTAGTATGTGTCACCTTCCCTTTGATACTATATGTATCTATGCCCTTCCATGTGTTACTGTAAGTATGCGTCGCGTTCCCTTTGATACCATAAGTATCTATTCCCTTCCCTGTGGTACTGTAAGTATGTGTCGCGTTCACTTTGATACTATAAGTATCTACCTCCTTCCCTGTGGTACTATAAGTATGTGTCGCGTTCCTTTATATACGATAAGTATCTATCCCCTTCCATGTGTTACTGTAAGTATGCGTCGCGTTCTTTTTGATAATATAAGTATCTATCCTTTTCCCTGTAGTACTGTAAGTATGTGTCGTCTTCCCTTTGATACTATATTTATCTATCCCCTTCCCTGTGGTACTGTTAGTACGTGTCGCGTTCCTTTTGATACTATACGTATCTATCTTCTTCTCTGTGGAACTGTAAGTATGTGTAGCGTTTCTTTGATACTGTATGTATCTATTCCCTTCCTCGTGGTACTGCAAGTATGTGTCGCGTTTCCTTTGATATTATATGTATCTTTCCCCTTCCTTGTGGTACTGTTAGTATGGGTCGCTTCCCCTGTGGTACTATAAGTATGTGTCGCGTTCCTTTATATACTATATGTATCTATCCCCTACCATGTGTTACTGTAAGTATGCGTCGCGTTCCCATTGATACTATATAAGTATCTATCCCCTTCCCTGTGGTGCTGTAAGTATGTGTCTCGTTCCTTTAGATTCTATAAGTATCTATCCCTTTCCGTGTGGTATTTTAGTATGTGTCACCTTCCCTTTGATACTATATGTATCTATGCCCTTCCATGTGTTACTGTAAGTATGCGTCGCGTTCCCTTTGATACCATAAGTATCTATTCCCTTCCCTGTGGTACTGTAAGTATGTGTCGCGTTCACTTTGATACTATAAGTATCTACCTCCTTCCCTGTGGTACTATAAGTATGTGTCGCGTTCCTTTATATACTATATTGTATCTATCCCCTTCCATGTGTTACTGTAAGTATGCGTCGCGTTCTTTTTGATAATATAAGTATCTATCCTTTTCCCTGTAGTACTGTAAGTATGTGTCGTCTTCCCTTTGATACTATATGTATCTATCCCCTTCCCTGTGGTACTGTTAGTACGTGTCGCGTTCCTTTTGATACCATACGTATCTATCTTCTTCCCTGTGGAACTGTAAGTATGTGTAGCGTTTCTTTGATACTATATGTATCTATTCCCTTCCTCGTGGTAATGCAAGTATGTGTCGCGTTTCCTTTGATACTATATGTATCTTTCCCCTTCCTTGTGGTACTGTTAGTATGGGTCGCGTCCCCTGTGGTACTGTTAGTATGTGTCACCTTCCCTTTGATATTATATGTATCTTTCCCCTTCCCTGTGGTACTGTAAGTATGTGTCGTCTTCCCTTATATACTATAAGTATCTATCCCCTTCCCTGTGATACTGTTAGGATGCGAAGCCTTCTTTTTGATCCTATAAGTATCTATCCCCTTCTCTCTAGTACTGTTAGTATGTTTCGCCTTCCCTTTGATACTATAAGTATCCATCCACTTCCCTGTGGTACTGTAATTATATAAGTATGTGTCGCTTTCCTTTAGATACTATATGTATCTATCCCCTACCATGTGTTACTGTAAGTATGCGTCGCGTTCCCATTGATACTATATAAGTATCTATCCCTTCCCTGTGGTACTGTAAGTATGTGTCTCGTTCCCTTTGATACTATAAGTATCTACCTCTTTCCTTGTGGTACTATAAGTATGTGTCGCGTTCCTTTAGATACTATGTGTATCTATCCCCTTCCATGTGTTACTGTAAGTATGCGTCGCGTTCCCTTTGATACTATAAGTATATATCCCCTTCCCTGTGGTACTGTAAGTATGTGTCGCGTTCTTTTTGATACTATAAGTATCTATCCCTTTCCCTGTAGTACTGTAAGTATGTGTCGTCTTCCCTTTGATACTATATGTATCTATCCCTTTCCCTATGGTACTGTAAGTATGTGTCGCATTCCCTTAGGTACTATATGTATGTATCCCCTTCCCTGTGGTGCTGTAAGTATGTGTCTCGTTCCTTTAGATACTATAAGTATCTATCCCTTTCCGTGTGGTATTTTAGTATGTGTCACCTTCCCTTTGATACTATATGTATCTATGCCCTTCCATGTGTTACTGTAAGTATGCGTCGCGTTCCCTTTGATACCATAAGTATCTATTCCCTTCCCTGTGGTACTGTAAGTATGTGTCGCGTTCACTTTGATACTATAAGTATCTACCTCCTTCCCTGTGGTACTATAAGTATGTGTCGCGTTCCTTTATATACGATAAGTATCTATCCCCTTCCATGTGTTACTGTAAGTATGCGTCGCGTTCTTTTTGATAATATAAGTATCTATCCTTTTCCCTGTAGTACTGTAAGTATGTGTCGTCTTCCCTTTGATACTATATTTATCTATCCCCTTCCCTGTGGTACTGTTAGTACGTGTCGCGTTCCTTTTGATACTATACGTATCTATCTTCTTCTCTGTGGAACTGTAAGTATGTGTAGCGTTTCTTTGATACTGTATGTATCTATTCCCTTCCTCGTGGTACTGCAAGTATGTGTCGCGTTTCCTTTGATATTATATGTATCTTTCCCCTTCCTTGTGGTACTGTTAGTATGGGTCGCTTCCCCTGTGGTACTGTAAGTATGTGTTGCGTTCCTAAAGATACTATAAGTATCTATCCCCTTCCCTGTGGTACTGTTAAAATGTGTCACCTTCCCCTTTGATATTATATGTATCTTTCCCCTTCCCTGTGGTACTGTAAGTATGTGTCGTCTTCCCTTATATACTATAAGTATCTATCCCCTTCCCTGTGGTACTGTTAGGATGTGAAGCCTTCTTTTTGATACTATAAGTATCTATCCACTTCTCTCTGGTACTGTTAGTATGTTTCGCCTTCCCTTTGATACTATAAGTATCCATCCACTTCCCTGTGGTACTGTAAGAATGTGTTGCGTTCCTTTAGATACTACATGTCTCTATCCCCTTCCATGTGTTACTGTAAGTATGCGTCGCGTTCCCATTAATACTATATAAGTATCTATACCCTTCCCTGTAGTACTGTAAGTATGTGTCGCGTTCCCTTTGATACTATAAATATCTACCCCCTTCCCTGTGGTACTATAAGTATGTGTCGCGTTCGTTTATATACTTTGTGTATCTATCCCCTTCCATGTGTTACTGTAAGTATGCCTCGCGTTCCCTTTGATACTATAAGTTTATATCCCCTTCCCTGTGGTACTGTAAGTATGTGTCGCGTTCTTTTTGATACTGTAAGTATCTATCCCTTTCCTTGTAGTACTGTAAGTATGTGTCGTCTTCCCTTTGATACTATATGTATCTATCCCTTTCCCTATGGTACTGTAAGTATGTGTCGCATTCCCTTAGATACTATATGTATGTATCCCCTTCCCTGTGGTGCTGTAAGTATGTGTCGCGTTCCTTTAGATACTATAAGTATCTATCCCTTTCCCTGTGGTACTGTTAGTATGTGTCACCTTCCCTTTGATACTATATGTATCTATTCCCTTCCCTGTGGTACTGTAAGTATGTGTTGCGTTCCCTTAGATACTATATGTATATATCCCCTTCCCTGTGGGACTGTAAGTATGCGTCGCGTTCTCTTTGACACTATAAGTATCTATCCCCTTTTCTGTAGTACTGTAAGTATGTGTCGTCTTCCCTTTGATACAATATTTATCTATCCCCTTCCCTGTGGTACTGTAAGAACGTATTGCGTTCCTTTAGATACTATAAGTATCTATATCCTTCCCTGTGGTACTGTAATTATATGTCGAGTTCCTTTAGATAGAATACGTATCTATTCCCTTCCCTGTGGTACTGTTAGTATGTATCACTTTCCCCTTTGATACTATATGTATCTATCCCCTTCCATGTGTTACTGTAGCTATGCGTCGCGTTCCCTTTGATACTATAAGTATCTATCCCCTTCCCTGTGGTACTGTAAGTATGTGTCAGGTTCTGTTTGATACTATTAGTATCTATTCCTTTCCCTGTAGTACTGTTAGTATGTGTCGTTTTCTCTTTGATACTATATGTATCTATCCCCTTCCTCGTGGTACTGTAAGTATGTGTTGCGTTCCCTGTGGTATTGTAAGTATGTGTTACGTTCCTTTAGATACTATAAGTATATATCCCCTTCCCCGTGGTACTGTTAGTATGTGTCACCTTCCCCTTTGATACTATAAGTATTTATCCCCTTCCCTGTGGTACTGTAAGGATGTGTAGCCTTCTTTTTAATACTATAAGTATCTATCTCCTTCCCTGTGGTACTGTTAGTATGTGTCGCGTTCCCTTTGATACTAAAAGTATCTATCTCCTTCCCTGTGGTACTGCAAGTATGTGTCGAGTTCCTTTGATACTATAAGTATATATACCCTTTCCTGTGGTACTGTAAGCATGTGTCGCATTCCCTTTGACACTACGAGTATCAATCCCCTTACCTGTGCTACTGTAAGTATGTGTCTGTTTTCCTTTGATACTATAAGTATCTATCTCCTTCCCTGTGATACTGTAAGTATGTGTTGTCTTCCCTTTAACACTACTAGTATCTATATCCTTCCTGTTGGTACTGTTAGTATGTGTCGCCTTCCCTTTGATACTATATGTATAAAACCCCTTCCCTGAGGTACTGTAAGTATGTGTCGTCTTCCCTTTGACACTATAAGTTTCTATCCCCTTCCCTGTGGTACTGTAGCTATGCGTTGTGTTCCCTTTGATACTATAAGTATCTATCCCCTTCCCTGTGGTACTGTAAGTATGTGTCGCGTTCTTTTTGATACTATAAGTATCTATCGCTTTCCCTGTAGTACTGTAAGTATGTGTCGTCTTCCCTTTGATACTATATGTATATATCCCCTTCACTATTGTACTGTGAGTATGTGTAGGGTTCCCCTTGATACTTTAAGTATCAATCCTTTCCCTTGCGGTACTGTCAGAATGTGCTGCGTTCCATTTAATACTAACAGTATCAATCCCCTCCCATGTGGAATGTTGGTATGCGTCGCGTTCGGTTTAATACTATAAGTATCTATCCCCTTGCCTGTGGTACTGTAAGTATGTGTTGCGTACCCTTTGATACTTAAAGTATCTATCCCCTTATCTCTGGTACTGTTAGTATGTTTCGCCTCTCTTTGATACTATAAGTATCTGCCCCTTCCCAGTGGTACTATAAGTATCTTTTTCCTTCCCTGTGGTACTGTAAGTATGTGTCGCGTTCCTTTGATACTATATGTATCTATCCCCTTCCTCGTGGTACTGCAAGTATGTGTCGCGTTCCCTTTGATACTATATGTATCTTTCCCCTTCTGTGTGGTGCTGTAAGTATGTGTTGCGTTCCCTGTGGTACTGTAAGTATGTGTTACGTTCCTTTAGATACTATAAGTATCTATCCCCTTCCCCGTGGTACTGTTAGTATGTGTCACCTTCCCCTTTGATACTATATGTATCTTTCCCCTTCCCTGCGGTACTGTAAGTATGTGTCGTCATCCCTTTGATACTTTGAGTATTTATCCCCTTCCCTGTGGTACTGTAAGAATGTGTAGCCTTCTTTTTAATACTATAAGTATCTATCCCCTTCCCTGTGGTACTGTTAGTATGTGTCGTGTTCCCTTTGATACTAAAAGTATATATACCCTTCCCTGTGGTACTGTAAGCATGTGTCGCCTTTCCTTTGACACTACGAGTTTCAATCCCCTTACCTGTGGTACTGTAAGTATGTGTCGGGTTCCCTTTGATACTATATGTATCTAACGCCTTTCCTGTGATACTGTAAGTATGTGTCTGTTTTCCTTTGATACTATAAGTACAGTCCTTGGATGGTGTAAACTTCCCACTAACACCATACACCATTACACCATACACCATACACTATTACACCATACACCTTGTACCATTACACCATACACGTTACACCTTTGCACCATACACTTTACACATTACACCATACACCATTCCCCATTCTATCTACACGATCCGAAATTACCCATAATGCAATTAAATTTCAACGACTACAAAATTATTTATTTGTTTTAAAAAACGAATTTTGATCACAATATTGCAAATTAATATATAAAATTAAGACCTCCGTGATCATGGTCATGTAAACAATACAGATCAAATACATGTATTTGTAAATAAAGTACGCATAAAACTTTGCTTGTATAAATTAAGCCGTGATCTGCCTTCCTGTAGAGGCTGTGTCTGCGCGTACACGCGTGGCCGAATTGGCCTCCGTTAATAAATAACGATATAGGTTTCACTGCTTTTATTATTAAGTTCTGATCGGTTTTAAAATGTAGCGTAAATTTAGAAAAAACTTGATTTTCAGATAAAGTCGACAAACAATGCAGAAAACGAATAGTACTAAGATCATATAAAATATTCATATATAATCATGAAAGCGATATTGGTGTACAGTTAACCGGTCAGGGCGAACTCTAAAAATCGAGTATACTCGGTTTTGCGAGTTTACGATCCCGTCGTGCAATAACTATTCATGCTTATGGCCAGCGTAATATAAATGATTATTATTTTTCTGCACCAATCAACTGTTACAATACATTCATACATATCCTTTTTTATTCAATTAATTGAATTATCCACAAAAATTATAGCTTTCACATCTCATCTTCACTAAAAACTAAAACGAACGAACCTAAAAATATTCCGGTAAATTTTTGCAATTTCTTTTTTTTTCCCCTCCCTTAAAATGTCGAGATTGAAAACGCATTTTTGTTCCTTTAAAGTACGATATGATGTATTATTTTAAAATGAAACTTGAATTTTTTCCTTAAATTTGTGAAAAAAAAATCTCTCATTTTTTTTTAAGTAATAATCCTTATACGTTCAACATTCAAAGTTTTCGTTTGGTGTTAATAAAATGTATGTATCTTTCACTCAGTAAGGACATTGGTCCGCAGAAATTCAAGGTTGGTCAGGTTTGAGTGTAAACGTTTCTCGGACCAACATATTTTTGGTCATGCCAAGTAATCCTTGATCGCAACTCTGTTGGACCTCCTACGGCATCCATTAGTTATTAAAAAGATTAGATAAAAGAACATATAAACCTATCAAATGTACCGTTTTTGAAATAAAAATATTGCCAGTGGACCACTCAAACCTCCTTTTTCGGCGCTTACAATTTTCAACCCTCGAATTAAGCTTTCCAAAATAAATAAAATTAAAAACTTGCTTTCTAACCGATCTTTTCGTGTACCGGACAGGCACCACTTGTTATTTTATAAGAAAAGCCTGCTATGGTCTAATACACATGCATGTTGTCTACTTGGGAGTTTCCGCACAAACACTTGACTCAGAATAAACATCGAATACGGCAGTGGAACTACCATTCATTTTTTTGGGCAAAGGTTACCGGGTTAATACCGAGTTCAAAATATACATGAAATATCATATAACTCTGAGATTTCGATCTGTTTCATGCCAAGAAATTCTTGCTCAAAACTCTAGTGGTTCTCCTACGGCACCCATTAGAATATGATTTCATTCAACAAAATAATTTGTCCTGCATGTACGTATCGCTTTAAACACGGACATATACATGTACCAAATGGTGAATATGAATCAACCTTGAAATTGCTCTGGCATATTGTTAGCTCGTAAAGTTAAAAAAAAAAATCCATGTTTGACAAAGGTGTTGGGTTTTTTTTTTTTTTTTTTTTTTGTCAGAGAAGTTAAAATGAAATTTACCGGTAAATGGAGTTACAATGAATCATGAAAGTAATATGGTGAATCTTCTTAATTGAAGAATGATGGATTGAACCTGGTTTTATGGCAAGCCAAACCCTCTCTCTCTTATAGGCAATGTTAAAAATACCGCTATTATATGACAATACAATTTGTCTTTATGGCGAATAATACACTATAAAAATCTTGAAATTATCTGCTGTTATTCGTATAAATAAAAAAAGAAAGTTGCGATATGATTGCCAATGCGACAATTCTCCACAAGAGACCAAAATGACACAGACATTTTCCCAACAACTATAGGTCACCGTACGGCCTTTAACAATGAGCAAAGTCCATAGTATGTTTCTTTTTATCATAATTGCAATATGATATTTTATAAGTTATCAATTTAGACTTCAAAATGTTTAATGAGTTGACGTCGTATACTGCTAATTGTATTTTTTTATAAAACTCTGTGATGTGTACAATGGTGCAGTTTTGAGGGCATTCAACAGATTACACTCGTGTCACAGGATGTCGATGTATATCCTATAGGTGGTCATTCATGTTCAATAAACAAATGTAGGACAGAAAGTCACAGGACAAAAAGTCAAAATTTAGTTTAGTTAAACAAATTGTATTTGTTCAAGTACAAATTGGATAAGACACAAAAATAAATAAAGGAATATTAAGAGAACTGAAACAAAAAAATTAAAATACAAAATTAATTCAACAAACGAAAAAAGGGAAGCATTTAACGTAGATGATGATTTGTGTGCGATCATGGTTTGCTATCTAGACAATTAGAATTCGGTTTTTAGAATATATTTCTTTGAACAAGAACAAATCATTTTAAAGATAGTGTTGTGTTTTTTCTTGAACTATTATATATAAAGCAACTTTGTAATTATAATTTATTAAATTTAAATCAATACAAAATGTCAATTATTATATATTTTGTCTCAGTCTCCATAATCACTGAAATGCACTATCCTTAATGTATTTAATAACATGGAACAATTCAGTAACATTGTTGAACAAGTATTATTCTATTTTATTTCAACGTTGTTCACATATCATTACAGTCATAAGCAATAAGGATATCCTAATCGATGTTGTTGATTGTGTAATTCACGGCTGAGTAGGTGTGTAATCGATGACACGTGCATGCCCGCATTATATTATGAAAATTAAAAATATCTCTCTAAGTTCGGTTTTAAATATCTAAAAAAAATACCTCAGGGACTCGGTCGGCAGATTTTTTATGTTTTAAATTTTTTTTTTCTTTATTTCTTGTCTGGACACTGGACACATTTTCATAGTAAATACTGCCCATGGACAATATCTACTTATTTAAATGTGTCCTGGACACAATTTCCTATGAAAATATGTCCTTAAGTATGAAAAAGAGTCCATGAACAAAAACATTATTCACTACCATAATATTGTCCAGGAGGGGGGGGGGGGCATTTTTTCAGAGGACATTGTGTCCACCAGGGCATCTTTTAATGGAATTTAAGTATTAAATGATATCCATTGCCTTGTTATTACTGGACACATTTTAACTTTTAATTGCAAACTTTAATTAATTGTTACTTTGCCATAGAGTTGTCTCATTGGCACTGAATAAGTAACAGATGCTGTACAGTATTATTTTCCTTAGAGGACACAATTTAATAACTTTTACTACAACAGTTTGTTCTGTAGATGGACCATATTTCATAACTGTCGCTGTAAAATGCTGTCCACTTAGGAGACAATATTTCATGGCAATGGACATTATTTATTTTCAATTGCCTTCTTCTCTGACATAACAAATATAGTAAAGTTCTTCGGACTTAATTTTACACTTCCTTCGATCAATTAAAAATACTGCTTGTAAATATATTGTACTGTAGCACATATTAGAACCCCACTTAAATCATGAATGGTCATGCTTTACGAATTTCTTTCACATTTACATGTATGACCCATTCTGTTTGGCTATATACAATGATATAGGTAGTGTTATACCTTGACATTTCCGGGTATTACAAATCAACATGTATATTAACGGGTCATTTTTTATAATGGCGTTAAATAACTATCTCTGATAAAACAACATTTTTATAACATTCACATTTCTGAATGTTCTGTATATCAATTTCATATTTTATTGACCGAATGAGAATATGTTTATATGCAAGGAAACATATTGAGTATCAAATTAATATAGGTGGTTTTTATTTATCTTGGTATTAAATTAAAGAAATTTGAAAATACTATTGCGTGTCAGGTGTAAAGTAGACTTGTTGACTGTTAGCGGAGAAATAATATGCCCTATACTAAAGAATATGAATGACTGAGACCGTGACAAGTCTTGCAAAGGAACAAGATATAAAACACATCGATTTTCCTGCCGGGTGCGTCTAAACACTCGGCTGCTAAGGAGTCCACTCTGTCTTAAACAGTTCACAAACTTTTTTTTTGCACTAAATACTAATAAGGAGCACGCTTCAGCTAAACTTTTTTTTCTTTCGGTTTCATTCTATCTACATAGGCAAAGTTGACCTTAGATATTTTACCAAATGATACGAAACATTTAAATATGTCACAAGTATTACTCCATATATAAAAAAAGAAGATGTGGTATGATTGGCAATGAGAAAACTGTCCACAAGAGACCAAAATGACACAGACATTAACAATTGTATGTCACCGTACGGCCTTCAACAATGAGCAAATCCCATACCGCATAGTCAGCTACAAAATGCCCCGATATGACAATGTAAAACAATTCAAACGAGAAAACTCACGGCCTTATTTGTATAAAAAAATGAACAAAAAACAAATATATAACACATAAACAAACGACACCCACTGAATTACAGGCTCCTGACTTGGGACAGCCACATCCATAAATAATGTGGTAGGGTTAAACATGTTAGCGGGATCCCAACCCTCCCATATTTTTTTAAAATAATATTTCGTCCTAAATATGCATGAAATGTTTGCCACTGGACGTTAGGCAATCAACAATCAATTGATCAAATGTGCACTAAAATAGGAATTCAACAAGTTAGTTAACTTTCTGAATTCGTTTTGTGCAGAAATAAATTCCATAGAATATGTTAAGTATGTAAATATATGCAAAGGGTATCTTGTGGTCTTGTGGTATAGTTTATATTAGATCAATCATTTGGCTGTTGTCTGCTCTTTGGTTGTTTTGTTGTCTCTTTTACACATTCCCCGTTTTCATTCTCAATTTTATCGTATGTTTATTTTTATTGTATATGCCAGAAAATGTATTAGCCAAGTTTAAATGAAAATAAAGAGAATAAGAATATTGTTGAAGAGAAAATACATATCCGTGTGGAATTCGCCTCAGGTTGTTTTTCCAAGTTTGATATCCAACTTCTTTACCCGACAACCTTTATATTGTATATGTTTGATGGACTATCATCATGCTCATGTGACCATCAGGTACTGAGATAAATATGTTATGGTTTAAACTCTGTCAAAGCCAAAACGATTAAATATATATATCTAATTTAAATTCATTCATGCATGCAGTAAAACGTTTCTTGAATGAGTGAAATTATATAAAACAATTTTTCAAACTTTTATCTTTAATGCGTTTAGCCTACATGTGAAAATAAACCGGGAAAGGAGTTGTAGTTGTGATAGACAAATGGACAACTATATACATGATATACAAACATATGTATTGATATTTTCTTTAGTTATGAACTGTAGAAAATATCCGATTCATTTATCCTCATTACACATAATCTGTGTTGAAATGCGTTGAAAGCATGGGAGTTTGTATTTCTTGCTCCTATATTATGTATTTCTTAAATATTTTCTTCGCCTAAAATGTGATCGATGTTTAAATTATATTGTTCTTATTAGTCCTGAATTTTATAGTACGAATCACACCTCTTAACACAAGTGAAAAAGAAAGGGGGAAACCTTGAATGACACAGTACAAAACTAACTCCCAGTATATTTTATTTTATCATGGCTATATAATGCTTAATCTACATTTATATATTGTTACCTACAAACATGAAATCGACAATAAAATTATACCACCAGCTATTTAATTGTACCATGTTGGTACTACTTCTACTACTTTGCGTTATACGAAGTTCCTCAAAACAAGGACTTAATTGGTATAGAAAGTCCCTGCTCAAAATAAGGCAATTTTGACATTTCAAAGAACTCTGGTGTTTTTCGTTTTATTTTGTCTGGCATTGTCGGTATGTTTTCGTCTTATAAGTTTGAAATCCCCATTGCACGTTATATGTTGCCTCCCTTATTGTGCAGCAGCAAATATTCTAGAAGTACGTTATAAATACTTAGGATCTCGTGTCATGACTAAATAATTGAATCCTTTTTTCAGACAGGATAATATTCTCATCTCGGGTCCTTTAATAGCTAACTTACTTTGGTCTCTTGTGGAGAGTGGTCTCATTAGCAATCATATACTACACATATATATATATATATATAGTACATGTACCACATCTCCTTTTAATGGGCGCACTACGTTTGCACACATTTGGGAATTAAAATGTTTTACGTTTCCACTCAGCTTTTGATTACATTTGCACGCATTTATTTAACAGGTTTATTTCAATAATAATAATAATAATTTTATTTGAACAATACACCCATATGGGTCAAGCAAACACAAATACAACATTTAATACAGACAGTGAAGAATTACAAATATAAACATAAAAAAAAACATAGTTATAAATGGTAATTAATGTAACCTTTGATGGACATGGACCTCATTTTCGTAATTCTAAAGATTGCTTTATAAAGTCACCAATTTCTGTCAAAAGCTCAGATTTAGGATTTAAAAGTTGTTTTAGCTTTAAAAGTGGTTGATAATTTGTAAAATCAGGATTTATATTATTAATCTTTAAAAATAAGCAATCTCTTAAAGTTGAGTTTAGTTTTCAATATAGAAAAAAAATGGTATTCATCATCAATTTTATTACAAAGTTTACATAACCTTTGATCTCTGGGTACATTTTTATATCTTCCCATTACAACCTCTAGGTTATGGTCACTAACCCTTAATTTAGAAATTAATTATTTGATTCTTTTAATAAAATTTTTAATAATTTTCAATTTTTATCTCAGTCAATCTAGATTGCCAGCATGTTCTCTTTTTATCCAAAAAAGTCTCTCTCAACAAAATTTCAGTGATTTGATACCCCAAGCTGACTTGCATAATACAATTATATCAATGCATCAACCAAAACTGACCATATTTACATTTTATTATGTAAATCTATATATACAGCTGCACAGTACATAGTAAATCAGCAATATTTTGATATCAGAATGCATTGCATTATACAAATGAGTCGACAGTAACATTGCAACACAATGTCAACACAAATTTATTCCAATCATTTAGATTGTCAGCATATCCTCTTTTTATTCAAAATAGTGTCTTGCAACAAAATTTCAGTGATTTGATACCTCAAGCTGACTCATATAATAAAATCATTTTAACGTATCAACATAATTTCAGTGATTTGATACCTCAAGCTGACTCATAAATAAAATTATTTTAACACGTCAACAAAATTTCAGTGATTTGATACCTCAAGCTGACTCATACATGTATAATAAAATTATTTTAACTCGTCAACAAAATTTCAGTGATTTGATACCCATGATACCTCAACATTGCTCAAGCTGACTCATATAATAAAATTATTTTAATGCGTCAACAAAATTTCAGTGATTTGATACCTCAAGCTGACTCATATGATAAAATTATTTTAACGCGTAAACAAAATTTCAGTGATTTGATACCTCAACAATGCTGAAGCTGACTCATAAATAAAAATTATTTAAACACATAAACAAAATTTCAGTGATTTGATACCTCAAGCTCACTCATATGATAAAATTTCAGTGATTTGATACCTCAACAATGCTGAAGCTGACTCATATAATAAAATTAGTTTAACACGTAAACATTATTTCAGTGATTTGATACCTCAAGCCGACTCATATGATAAAATTATTTTTTAAAACTGACCATATTCGCTCTTATTATGTAAATCAATATATACAAAATGATATAGCAGCATAGTAAATCAGCAATATTTTTGATGTCAGAATGGATTGCCATTATATAAATTTTGTTGATTGTTGGCATGTCTTGTTTTTATTCAAAATATTGTCTCGCAACAAAATTTCAGTAATTTGAAACCTCAGGCTGACCATGCTGACTCATAATAAAATTATTTAAACATGTCAACCAAAACTAACCATATAAGCACTTAATCATGTCTATTATGTAAATCTATATAGCAGCATAGCAAATCAGCAATATTTTGATTCTTTTCTGTTTACGTAATATAAAACGGTCACTGAAGTCAGTATCTGTATCTGTATTTCAAACTTCTGAACATGGATGGGTATGCCGTTCATTCATTTTGGCTATTGTTTGATTGGTGGATCTGCGCATAAATAAGTCATGCTTGCTGAGGTGTGCTCATTTAAACCCAGTGGTTCAGGATATTTTGTAAGATTCACCATATCGCTAATCCTGGCTGAGCCAGCTGCTTGAACTTTTCATATAAACAATCACTTTTCCATGGTGGCGTCATATATTTTGTTTTATGACGTCAAAATTTTACGGGAAATTTTACATGTCTATTAATGGCAGACAAATAGTGATAAGGTTTATAAAACTAACCCAGTAGTACATCCCCCAACAATGTGACTGACATGAGAGATACTTTCATGTCTTTATAATGAGAAGTTCTCTTCTTGGATAAGTATACTGTTACATGTAGTATATTATGTCGGTTGGTTGATTTTGTTGGTAGATAAATTTCAAGTGGCAAATATTTCATTCCTGTTCGCATAAGTATTTTTTCGAACGTTCACGGTATCATTTATAATTTATGACAAATCTAACACAATTGACGAGATTGTTCATAGTTATACAACACCTTATGTGCAATACATGTAACACTGTACAGTGTACAATTTCCTTTTGAACATTTTCTGGAAAACAGAATCGTGAATCCAAGGCAAACAAACGTGAATTACGAAGGAATATTTATGAAGAGCCTGTCAAAAATGGGGAACGAAACAACGTTAAAAATGATGTTGATAACCCATGATATAAAAATAATGTTCCTATGCGCAGATAACCTCTGTATACGGCTTCTACTTAAAAAAAATCATTTATTTTAATTTATGATAGCTGCAAGTGATAACAAGTGTCCAATCTTATAGCCATTGTTCTCTATAAATAAGAATATGAAAAAATAAAATAATTACTTTAATAAACACATTAAAAAAATTTTTTTTTCGTATTCTTATCTATAATATATATTTAGTCTACCGGGTATAATAATTTGCTACTCTCGAAAAATATTAATTAAGATTATTATTATTGTTTATGTTTACAATTAGAAAAATTAAAATAAAAAGAACTTCGATTTCCACCAATGAAATGTCGTACACCATTCATTCACACCATTCCCGATAGCACGTTACACGATTACACCATTCCTCATACACCATTACACCATTCCCCTTACACCATACACCATAGCACCATACACCTTACACCTTACACCATTGCACCATACACCATACACCATTACACCATACACGTTTTTTTGGGAAGTTTACACCATCCAAGAGCTGTATCTATCTCCTTCCCTGTGGTACTGTAAGTATGTGTTGTCTTCCCTTTGACACTACTAGTATCTATATTCTTCCTGTTGGTACTGTTAGTATGTGTCGCCTTCCCTTTGATACTATATGTATAAAACCCCTTCCCTGAGGTACTGTAAGTATGTGTCGTCTTCCCTTATATACTATAAGTATCTATCCCCTTCCCTGTGGTACTGTTAGGATGTGAAGCCTTCTTTTTGATACTATAAGTATCTATCCACTTCTCTCTGGTACTGTTAGTATGTTTCGCCTTCCCTTTGATACTATAAGTATCCATCCACTTCCCTGTGGTACTGTAAGAATGTGTTGCGTTCCTTTAGATACTACATGTATCTATCCCCTTCCATGTGTTACTGTAAGTATGCGTCGCGTTCCCATTGATACTATATAAGTATATATCCCCTTCCCTGTAGTACTGTAAGTATGTGTCGCGTTCCCTTTGATACTATAAATATCTACCTCCTTCCCTGTGGTACTATAAGTATGTGTCGCGTTCCTTTATATACTTTGTGTATCTATCCCCTTCCATGTGTTACTGTAAGTATGCCTCGCGTTCCCTTTGATACTATAAGTATAAATCCCCTTCCCTGTGGTACTGTAAGTATGTGTCGCGTTCTTTTTGATACTATAAGTATCTATCCCTTTCCTTGTAGTACTGTAAGTATGTGTCGTCTTCCCTTTGATACTATATGTATCTATCCCTTTCCCTATGGTACTGTAAGTATGTGTCGCATTCCCTTAGATACTAAATGTATGTATCCCCTTCCCTGTGGTGCTGTAAGTATGTGTCGCGTTCCTTTAGATACTATAAGTATCTATCCCTTTCCCTGTGGTACTGTTAGTATGTGTCACCTTCCCTTTGATACTTTATGTATCTATTCCCTTCCCTGTGGTACTGTAAGTATGTGTTGCGTTCCCTTTGATACTATATGTATATATCCCCTTCCCTGTGGGACTGTAAGTATGCGTCGCGTTCTCTTTGACACTATAAGTATCTATCCCCTTTTCTGTAGTACTGTAAGTATGTGTCGTCTTCCCTTTGATACAATATTTATCTATCTCCTTCCCTGTGGTACTGTAAGAACGTATTGCGTCCCTTTAGATACTATAAGTATCTATATCCTTCCCTGTGGTACTGTAAGTATATGTCGAGTTCCTTTAGATAGAATAAGTATCTATTCCCTTCCCTGTGGTACTGTTAGTATGTATCACTTTCCCCTTTGATACTATATGTATCTATCCCCTTCCATGTGTTACTGTAGCTATGCGTCGCGTTCCCTTTGATACTATAAGTATCTATGCCCTTCCCTGTGGTACTGTAAGTATGTGTCAGGTTCTTTTTGATACTATTAGTATCTATTCCTTTCCCTGTAGTACTGTTAGTATGTGTCGTTTTCCCTTTGATACTATATGTATCTATCCCCTTCCTCGTGGTACTGTAAGTATGTGTTGCGTTCCCTGTGGTATTGTAAGTATGTGTTACGTTCCTTTAGATACTATAAGTATATATACCCTTCCCCGTGGTACTGTTAGTATGTGTCACCTTCCCCTTTGATACTATAAGTATTTATCCCCTTCCCTGTGGTACTGTAAGGATGTGTAGCCTTCTTTTTAATACTATAAGTATCTATCCCCTTCCCTGTGGTACTGTTAGTATGTGTCGCGTTCCCTTTGATACTAAAAGTATCTATCTCCTTCCCTGTGGTACTGCAAGTATGTGTCGAGTTCCTTTGATACTATAAGTATATATACCCTTTCCTGTGGTACTGTAAGCATGTGTCGCATTCCCTTTGACACTACGAGTATCAATCCCCTTACCTGTGTACTGCAAGTATGTGTCGAGTTCCTTTGATACTATAAGTATATATACCCTTTCCTGTGGTACTGTAAGCATGTGTCGCATTCCCTTTGACACTACGAGTATCAATCCCCTTACCTGTGCTACTGTAAGTATGTGTCTGTTTTCCTTTGATACTATATGTATCTATCCCCTTCCCTGTGATACTGTAAGTATGTGTCTGTTTTCCTTTGATACTATAAGTATCTATCTTCTTCCCTGTAGTACTGTAAGTATGTGTTGTCTTCCCTTTGACACTACTAGTATCTATATTCTTCCTGTTGGTACTGTTAGTATGTGTCGCCTTCCCTTTGATACTATATGTATAAAACCCCTTCCCTGAGGTACTGTAAGTATGTGTCGTCTTCCCTTTGACACTATAAGTTTCTATCCCCTTCCCTGTGGTACTGTAGCTATGCGTCGTGTTCCCTTTGATACTATAAGTATCTATCCCCTTTTCTCTGGTACTGTTAGTATGTTTCGCCTCTCTTTGATACTATAAGTATCTGCCCCCTTCCCAGTGGTACTATAAGTATCTTTTTCCTTCCCTGTGGTACTGTAAGTATGTGTCGCGTTCCTTTGATACTATATGTATCTATCCCCTTCCTCGTGGTACTGCAAGTATGTGTCGCTTTCCCTTTGATACTATATGTATCTTTCCCCTTCTGTGTGGTGCTGTAAGTATGTGTTGCGTTCCCTGTGGTACTGTAAGTATGTGTTACGTTCCTTTAGATACTATAAGTATCTATCCCCTTCCCCGTTGTACTGTTAGTATGTGTCACCTTCCCCTTTGATACTATATGTATCTTTCCCCTTCCCTGTGGTACTGTAAGTATGTGTCGTCATCCCTTTGATACTTTAAGTATTTATCCCCTTTCCTGTGGTACTGTAAGGATGTGTAGCCTTCTTTTTAATACCATAAGTATCTATCCCCTTACCTGTGGTACTGTTAGTATGTGTCGTGTTCCCTTTGATACTAAAAGTATCTATCTCATTCCCTGTGGTACTGTAAGTATGTGTCTGTTTTCCTTTGATACTATAAGTATCTATCTTCTTCCCTGTGGTACTGTAAGTATGTGTTGTCTTCCCTTTGACACTACTAGTATCTATATCCTTCCTTTTGGTACTGTTAGTATGTGTCGCCTTACCTTTGATACTATATGTATAAAACCCATTTCCTGAGGTACTGTAAGTATGTGTCGTCTTCCCTTTGACACTATAAGTTTCTATCCCCTTCCCTGTGGTACTGTAGCTATGCGTCGTGTTCCCTTTGATACTATAAGTATCTATCCCCTTCCCTGTGGTACTGTAAGTATTTGTCGCATTCTTTTTGATACTATTAGTATCTATCGCTTTCCCTGTAGTACTGTAAGTATGTGTCGTCTTCCCTTTGATACTATATGTATCTATCCCCTTCACTATTGTCTTGTGAGTATGTGTAGGGTTCCCCTTGATACTATAAGTATCAATCCTTTCCCTTGCGGTACTGTCAGAATGTGCTGCGTTCCATTTAAAACTAACAGTATCAATCCCCTCCCATGTGGAATGTTGACGTTGGTATGCGGGGCGTTCGGTTTAATACTATAAGTATCTATCCCCTTGCCTGTGGTACTGTAAGTATGTGTTGCGTACCCTTTGATACTTAAAGTATCTATCCCCTTATATCTGGTACTGTTAGTATGTTTCGCCTCTCTTTGATACTATAAGTATATGTCCCCTTCCCAGTGGTACTATAAGTATCTTTTTCCTTCCCTGTGGTACTGTAAGTATGTGTCGCGTTCCTTTGATACTATATGTATCTACCCCCTTCCTCGTGGTACTGCAAGTATGTGTCGCGTTCCCTTTGATACTATATGTATCTTTCCCCTTCTGTGTGGTGCTGTAAGTATGTGTTGCGTTCCCTGTGGTACTGTAAGTATGTGTTACGTTCCTTTAGATACTATAAGTATCTATCCCCTTCCCCGTGGTACTGTTAGTATGTGTCACCTTCCCCTTTGAGACTATATGTATCTTTCCCCTTCCCTGTGGTACTGTAAGTATGTGTCGTCATCCCTTTGATACTATAAGTATTTATCCCCTTTCCTGTGGTACTGTAAGGATGTGTAGCCTTCTTTTTAATACTATAAGTATCTATCCCCTTCCCTGTGGTACTGTTAGTATGTGTCGTGTTCCCTTTGATACTAAAAGTATCTATCTCCTTCCCTGTGGTACTGCAAGTATGTGTCGAGTTCCTTTGATACTATAAGTATATATACCCTTCCCTGTGGTACTGTAAGCATGTGTCGCCTTCCCTTTGACACTACGAGTATCAATCCCCTTACCTGTGGTACTGTAAGTATGTGTCGGGTTCCCTTTGATACTATATGTATCTAACGCCTTTCCTGTGATACTGTAAGTATGTGTCTGTTTTCCTTTGATACTATAAGTATCTATCTTCTTCCCTGTGGTACTGTAAGTATGTGTTGTCTTCCCTTTGACACTACTAGTATCTATATTCTTCCTTTTGGTACTGTTAGTATGTGTCGCCTTCCCTTTGATACTATATGTATCTAACGCCTTTCCTGTGAAACTGTAAGTATGTGTTGCGTACCCTTTGATACTTAAAGTATCTATCCCCTTATATCTGGTACTGTTAGTATGTTTCGCCTCTCTTTGATACTATAAGTATATGTCACCTTCCCAGTGGTACTGTAAGTATTGTCACCTTTCCTTTGATACTATATGTATCTATCTTATTCCCTATGTTACTTTAAGTATGGGTCGCGTTGCTTTTAATACTAAAAGTATTGATCCCCTTCTCTGTGGTACTGTAAGTATGTGACGCGTTCCTTTGATACTATATGTATCTATCCCCTTCCTCGTGGTACTGCAAGTATGTGTCGCGTTCCCTTTGATAATATATGTATCTGACGACTTCAGTATGTATACTAAAGAAATTTATCCTGTAGAACTTACTTTAAATAAAGCTAATGATAACAATGACCACTGCCCTTTCCTCGATCTTGATATCTATATCATAAACGGGAAGCTTAATACAAAAATTTATGATAAAAGAGATGATTTTTCATTTCCTATTGTTAATTATCCATTTTTAGATGGTGACGTTCCCTTGTCACCATCTTATGGTGTTTATATATCTCAACTTGTACGATTCGCTCGTGTATGTAACAATGTATTAGATTTTAGCGAGAGAAATTTATGTATTACTGAAAAATTATTACACCAGGGTTTTCGATATCACAAACTGGTCAAAACATTTACTAAATTTTATCACCGGTATAAGGAAATAATTCGTAAATATAACTCAACATGCAGACATCTTATACGTTCAGGTATTTCACATCCAAAAT
The DNA here is from genome assembly GCF_963676685.1 of Mytilus edulis. Lineage (NCBI taxonomy): Eukaryota > Metazoa > Mollusca > Bivalvia > Mytilida > Mytilidae > Mytilus > Mytilus edulis. The sequence goes on from NC_092347.1 coordinate 100,012,699, forward strand.
TTTATGGAAATATTCTTTATAAAGCACAAAAATGTCAGTATTCTCCTCAGAAACTAACAAAACCTTTAAATAGACTTATTAAAAGGGGATATAGTTACGATACTGTTGTCAGGTCATTAAAGATTGCATATTTTGGATTTAACATTGATTCACTGTTAGGTTCTTTGCATCGGAACTAAACACATTTATTTCTAAAAAAAACAGTTGTTGGCATGACACGGGTTATGTTCTTCTCATATATTTTATGATAGTATGATACTAAACCCCTAACGGGAGGGATTGTACCTGATATTCATATGATGAAGACATAATCTTTCAATCAGTTTAATTGAGGTCTGGAGCTGGCATGTCAGTTAACTGCTAGTAGTCTGTTGTTATTTATGTATTATTGTCATTTTATTTATTTTCTTTTGTTACATCTTTTGACATCAGACTCGGAATTCTCTTGAACTGAATTTTAATGTGCTTATTGTTATTCTTTTACTTTTCTACATTGGCTAGAGGTATAGGGGGAGGGTTGAGATCTCATAAACATGTTTAACCCCGCCGCAATTTTGCGCCTGTCCCAAGTCAGGAGCCTCTGGCCTTTGTTAGTCTTGTATGATTTTAAATTTTAGTTTCTTGTGTATAATTCGGAGTTTAGTATGACGTCCATTATCACTGTACTTTTATGCATATTTTAGGGGCCAGCTGAAGGACACCTACGGGTGCGGGAATTCTCGCTACATTGAAGACCCATTGGTTGCCTTCGGCTGTTGTTTGCTCTATGGTCGGGTGGTTGTCGCTTTGACATATTCACCATTTCCTTTCTCAATTTTATCTTTTCCCTTCCGTGTGGTACTGTTAGTATGTGTCGCGTTCCCTGTGGTACTGTAAGTATGTGTTGCGTTCCTTTAGATACTATAAGTATCTATCCCCTTCCCTGTGGTGCAGTTAGTATGTGTCACCTTAACCTTTGATACTATATGCATCTACATCCTTCCCTATGATACTATAAGTTTGTGTCGCGTTCCTTTAGATACTATATGTATCTATCCCCTTCCATGTGTTACTGTAAGTATGCGTTGTGTTCCCTTTGATACTATACGTATCTATCACCTTCCCAGTGGTACTGTAAGTATGTGTCGCGTTCTTTTTGATACTATAAGTATCTATCCCTTTCCCTGTAGTACTGTAAGTATGTGTCGTCTTCCCTTTGATACTATATGTATCTATCCCCTTCCCTGTGGTACTGTAAATACGTGTCGCGTTCCTTTTGATACTAAAAGTATCTATCTCCTTCCCTGTGGTACTGTAAGTATGTGTCGCGTTCCCTGTGGTACTGTAAGTATGTGTTACGTGCCTTTAGATACTATAAGTATCTATCCCCTTCCCAGTGGTACTGTTAGTATATGTCACCTTCCCCTTTAATACTATATGTATCTTTCCCCTTCCCTGTGGTACTGTAAGTATGTGTCGTCTTCCCTTATATATTATAAGTATCTATCTCCTTCCCTATGGTACTGTTAGGATGTGTAGTCTTCTTTTTGATACTATAAGTATCTATCCCCTTCCCTGTGGTACTGTTAGTATGTAACGTCTTCCCTTTGAAACTATAAGTATCTATTCCCCTTACCTGTGGTACTGTAAGTATGTGTCGTCTTCCCTTTAATACTAAAAGTATTGATCCCCTTCTCTGTGGTACTGTAATTATGTGTCGCGTTCCTTTGATACTATATGTATCTATCCCCTTCCTCGTGGTACTGCTAGTATGTGTCGCGTTCCCTTTGATATTATATGTATCTTTCCATTTCCGTGTGGTACTGTTAGTATGTGTCGCGTTCCCTGTGGTACTGTAAGTATGTGTTGCGTTCCTGTAGATACTATAAGTATCTATCCCCTTCCCTGTGGTGCAGTTAGTATGTGTCACCTTCCCCTTTGATACTATATGCATCTATCTCCTTCTCTGTGGTACTGTAAGTATGTGTCGCATTCCCTTATATACTATAAGTATCTATCCCCTTCCCTGTGGTACTTATAGTATGTGTCGCGTTCCCTTTGATACTATAAGTATCTACCTCCTTCCCTATGGTACTATAAGTTTGTGTCGCATTCCTTTAGATACTATATGTATCTATCCCCTTCCATGTGTTACTGTAAGTATGCGTTGCGTTCACTTTGATAATATAAGTATATATCACCTTCCCAGTGGTACTGTAAGTATGTGTCGCGTTCTTTTTGATACTACAAGTATCTATCCCTTTCCCTGTAGTACTGTAAGTATGTGTCGTCTTCCCTTTGATACTATATTTATCTATCCCCCTTCCCTGTGGTACTGTAAGTACGTGTCGCGATCCTTTTGATACTATAAGTATCTATCTCCTTCGCTGTGGTACTGTAGGTATGTGTCGCGTTCCTTTGATACTATATGTATCTATCCCCTCCTGTTTGTACTGAAAGTATGTGTCGCGTTCCCTGTGGTACTTATAGTATGTGTTACGTGCCTTAAGATACTATAAGTATCTATCCCCTTCCCTGTGGTACTCTTAGTATGTGTCACCTTCCCTTTTTATACTATATGTATCTTTCCCCTTCCCTTTGGTACTGTAAGTATGTGTCGTCTTCCATTATATATTATAAGTATCTATCTCCTTCCCTGTGGTACTATAAGGATGTGTAGTCTTCTTTTTGATACTATAAGTAACTATCCCCTTCCCTGTGGTACTGTAAGCATGTAACGTCTTGCCTTTGATACTATAAGTATCTATTCCCCTTACCTGTGGTCCTGTAAGTATGTGTCGTCTTCCCTTTGATACTATACGTATTTATCCCCTTCCCTGTGGTACTGTAAGTATGTGTCTTTTCCCCTTTGATACTATAAGTATCTATCCCCTTCCCTGTGGTACTGTAAGTATGTGTCGTTTTGCCTTTGACACTATAAGTATATATACCCTTCCCTGTGGTACTGTAAGTATGTGTCGCCTTCCATTTGACACTACGAGTATTTATCCCCTTCCCCGTGGTACTGTAAGTATGTGTCGCGTTCCCTTTGATACTATATGTATCTTTCCCCTTCCGTGTGGTACTGTTAGTATGTGTCGCGTTCCTGTGGTACTGTAAGTATGTGTTGCGTTCCTTTAGATACTATAAGTATCTTTCCCCTTCCCTGTGGTGCAGTTAGTATGTGTCACCTTCCCCTTTGATACTATATGCATCTATCACCTTCCTTGTGATACTGTAAGTAGGTGTAGTCTTCCCTTTGACACTATAAGTTTCTATCCCCTTCCCTGTGGTACTGCAAATATGTGTCGGCTTTCCTTTGACACTATAACTATCTATACCCTTCCTTGTGATACTGTAAGTATGTGTCGCGCTCCCTTTGATATATAAGTATCTACCTCCTTCCCTATGGTACTATACGTTTGTGTCGCATTCCTTTAGATACTTTATGTATATATCCCTTTCCATGTGTTACTGTAAGTATGCGTTGCGTTCACTTTGATACTATAAGTATCTATCACCTTCCCTGTGGTACTGTAAGTATGTGTCGCGTTCCCTTTGATACTATAAGTATCTACCTCCTTCCCTGTGGTATTATAAGTATGTGTCGCGTTCCTTTATATACTATAGGTATCGATCCCCTTCCATGTGTTACTGTAAGTATTCGTCGCGTTCTTTTTGATACTATAAGTATCTATCCTTTTCCCTGTAGTACTGTAAGTATGTGTCGTCTTCCCTTTGATACTATATGTATCTATCCCCTTCCCTGTGGTACTGTAAGTACGTGTCGCGTTCCTTTTGATACTATAAGTATCTATCTCCTTCCCTGTGGAACTGTAAGTATGTGTCGCGTTCCTTTGATACTATATGTATCTTTCCCTTTCCGTGTGGTACTGTTAGTATGTGTCGCGTTCCCTGTGGTACTGTAAGTATGTGTCGCGTTTCTTTAGATACTATATGTATCTATCCCCTTCCCTGTGGTACTATTAGTATGTGTCACCTTCCCTTTGATACTATATGTATCAATCCCCTTCCATGTGTTACTGTAAGTATGCGTCGCGTTCCTTTTGATACTATAAGTATCTACCTCCTTCCCTGTGGTACTATAAGTATGTGTCGCGTTCCTGTACATACTATAGGTATCTATCCCCTTCCATGTGTTACGGTAAGTATGCGTCGCGTTCTTTTTGATACTATAAGTATCTATCCTTTTCGCTGTAGTACTGTAAGTATGTGTCGTCTTCCCTTTGATACTATATGTATCTATCCCCTTCCATGTGTTACTGTAAGTATGCGTCGCGTTCCCTTTGATACTATATGTATCTATCCCCTTCCCTGTGGTACTGTAAGTACGTGTCGTGTTCCTTTTGATACTTTAAGTATCTATCTCCTTCCCTGTGGAACTGTAAGTATGTGTCGCGTTCCTTTGATACTATATGTATCTTTCCCTTTCCGTGTGGTACTGTTAGTATGTGTCGCGTTCCCTGTGGTACTGTAAGTATGTGTCGCGTTTCTTTAGACAATATATGTATCTATCCCCTTCCCTGTGGTACTATTAGTATGTGTCACCTTCCCTTTGATACTATATGTATCAATCCCCTTCCATGTGTTACTGTAAGTATGCGTCGCGTTCCCTTTGATATCAAAAGTATCTATCCCCTTCCCTGTAGTACTGTAAGTATGTGTCGCGTTCCCTTTGATACTATAAGTATCTACCTCCTTCCCTGTGGTACTATAAGTATGTGTCGCGTTCCTTTATATACTATAGGTATCTATCCCCTTCCATGTGTTACTGTAAGTATGCGTCGCGTTCTTTTTGATACTATTAGTATCTATCCCCTTCCCTGTGGTACTGTTAGTACGTGTCGCGTTCCTTTTGATACTATAAATATCTATCTTCTTCCCTGTGGAACTGTAAGTATGTGTAGCGTTTCTTTGATACTATATGTATCTATTCCCTACCTCGTGGTACTGCAAGTATGTGTCGCGTTTCCTTTGATACTATATGTATCTTTCCCCTTCCTTGTGGTACTGTTAGTATGGGTCGCGTCCCTGTGGTACTGTAAGTATGTTTTGTGTTCCTTAAGATACTATAAGTATCTATCCCCTTCCCTGTGGTACTGTAAGTATGTGTCACCTTCCCTTTGATATTATATGTATCTTTCCCCTTCCCTGTGGTACTGTAAGTATGTGTCGTCTTCCCTTATATACTATAAGTATCTATCCCCTTCACTGTTAGGATGCAAAGCCTTCTTTTTGATACCATAAGTATCTATCCCCTTCTCTCTAGTACTGTTAGTATGTTTCGCCTTCCCTTTGATACTATAAGTATCCATCCACTTCCCTGTGGTACTGTAATTATATAAGTATGTGTCGCGTTCCTTTAGATAATATATGTATCTATCCCCTACCATGTGTTACTGTAAGTATGCGTCGCGTTCCCATTGATACTATATAAGTATCTATCCCTTCCCTGTGGCACTGTAAGTATGTGTCTCGATCCCTTTGTTACTATAATTATCTACCTCCTTCCCTGTGGTACTATAAGTATGTGTCGCGTTCCTTTAGATACTATGTGTATCTATCCCCTTCCATGTGTTACTGTAAGTATGCGTCGCGTTCCCTTTGATACTATAAGTATATATCCCCTTCCCTGTGGTACTGTAAGTAGGTGTCGCGTTCTTTTTGATACTATAAGTATCTATCCCTTTCCCTGTAGTACTGTAAGTATGTGTCGTCTTCCCTTTGATACTATATGTATCTATCCATTTCCCTATGGTACTGTAAGTATGTGTCGCATTCCCTTAAATACTATATGTATGTATCCCCTTCCCTGTGGTGCTGTAAGTATGTGCCTCGTTCCTTTAGATACTATAAGTATCTATCCCTTTCCGTGTGGTATTTTAGTATGTGTCACCTTCCCTTTGATACTATATGTATCTATCCCCTTCCATGTGTTACTGTAAGTATGCGTCGCGTTCCATTTGATACCATAAGTATCTATTCCCTTCCCTGTGGTACTGTGAGTATGTGTCGCGTTCACTTTGATACTATAAGTATCTACCTCCTTCCCTGTGGTACTATAAGTATGTGTCGCGTTCCTTTATATACTATAAGTATCTATCCCCTTCCATGTGTTACTGTAAGTGTGCGTCGCATTCTTTTTGATAATATAAGTATCTATCCTTTTCCCTGTAGTACTGTAAGTATGTGTCGTCTTCCCTTTGATACTATATGTATCTATCCCCTTCCCTGTGGTACTGTTAGTACGTGTCGCGTTCCTTTTGATACTATACGTATCAATCTTCTTCCCTGTGGAACTGTAAGTATGTGTAGCGTTTCTTTGATACTATATGTATCTATTTCCTTCCTCGTGGTACTGCAAGTATGTGTCGCGTTTCCTTTGATATTATATGTATCTTTCCCCTTCCTTGTGGTACTGTTAGTATGGGTCGCGTCCCCTGTGGTACTGTAAGTATGTGTTGCGTTCCTTAAGATACTATAAGTATCTATCCCCTTCCCTGTGGTACTGTTAGTATGTGTCACCTTCCCCTTTGATATTATATGTATCTTTCCCCTTCCCTGTGGTACTGTAAGTATGTGTCGTCTTCCCTTATATACTATAAGTATCTATCCCCTTCCCTGTGGTAATGTTAGGATGTGCAGCCTTCTTTTTGATACTATAAGTATCTATCCACTTCTCTCTGGTACTGTTAGTATGTTTCGCCTTCCCTTTGATACTATAAGTATCCATCCACTTCCCTGTGGTACTGTAAGAATGTGTTGCGTTCCTTTAGATACTACATGTCTCTATACCCTTCCATGTGTTACTGTAAGTATGCGTCGCGTTCCCATTGATACTATATAAGTATCTATCCCCTTCCCTGTAGTACTGTAAGTATGTGTCGCGTTCCCTTTGATACTATAAATATCTACCTCCTTCCCTGTGGTACTATACGTATGTGTCGCGTTCCTTTATATACTTTGTGTATCTATTCCTTTCCCTGTAGTACTGTAAGTATGTGTCGTCTTCCCTTTGATACTATTTTTATCTATCCCCTTCCCTGTGGTACTGTAACTACGTGTCGCGATCCTTTTGATACTATAAATATCTATCTCCTTCCCTGCGGTACTGTAAGTATGTGTCGCGTTCCTTTGATACTATATGTATCTATCCCCTCCCGTTTGTACTGAAAGTATGTATCGCGTTCCCTGTGGTACTTATAGTATGTGTTACGTGCCTTTAGATACTATAAGTATCTATCCCCTTCCCTGTGGTACTCTTAGTATGTGTCACCTTCCCTTTTTATATGTATCTTTCCCCTTCCCTGTGGTACTGTAAGTATGTGTCGTCTTCCCTTATATATTATAAGTATCTATCTCCTTCCCTTTGGTACTATAAGGATGTGTAGTCTTCTTTTTGATACTATAAGTATCTATCCTCTTCCCTGTGGTACTGTAAGCATGTAACGTCTTGCCTTTGATACTATAAGTATCTATTCCCCTTACCTGTGGTACTGTTAGTATGTGCCGTCTTCCCTTTGATGCTATACGTATTTATCACCTTCCCTGTGGTACTGTAAGTATGTGTCTTTTTCTATTTGATACTATAAGTATCTATCCCCTTCCCTGTGGTACTGTAAGTATGTGTCGTTTTGCCTTTGACACTATAAGTATATATACCCTTCCCTGTGGTACTGTAAGTATGTGTCGCCTTCCATTTGACACTACGAGTATCTATCCACTTCCCCGTGGTACTGTAAGTATGTGTCGCGTTCTTTTTGATACTATAAGTATCTATTCCTTTCCCTGTAGTACTGTAAGTATGTGTCGTCTTCCCTTTGATACTATATTTATCTATCCCCTTCCCTGTGGTACTGTAAGTACGTGTCGCGATCCTTTTGGTACTATAAGTATCTATCTCCTTCCCTGTGGTACTGTAAGTATGTGTCGCGTTCCTTTGATACTATATGTATCTATCCCCTCCCGTTTGTACTGAAAGTATGTATCGCGTTCCCTGTGGTACTTATAGTATGTGTTACGTGCCTTTAGATACTATAAGTATCTATCCCCTTCCCCGTGGTACTCTTAGTATGTGTCACCTTCCCTTTTTATATGTATCTTTCCCCTTCCCTGTGGTACTGTAAGTATGTGTCGCCTTCCATTTGACACTACGAGTATCTATCCCCTTCCCCGTGGTACTGTAAGTATGTGTCGCGTTCCAATTGATACTATATGTATCTATCACCTTCCCTGTGATACTGTAAGTAGGTGTAGTCTTCCCTTTGACACTATAAGTTTCTATCCCTTTCCCTGTGGTACTGCAAGTATGTGTCGGCTTTCCTTTGACACTATAAGTATCAATACCCTTCCTTTTGGAACTATATGTATCTATTCCCTTGACTGTTGTACTGTGAGTATGTGTATGGTTCCCCTTGATACTATAAGTATCAATCCCTTTCCCTGTAGTACTGTAAGTATGTGTCGTCTTCCCTTTGATACTATATGTATCTATCCATTTCCCTATGGTACTGTAAGTATGTGTCGCATTCCCTTAAATACTATATGTATGTATCCCCTTCCCTGTGGTGCTGTAAGTATGTGTCTCGTTCCTTTAGATACTATAAGTATCTATCCCTTTCCGTGTGGTATTTTAGTATGTGTCACCTTCCCTTTGATACTATATGTATCTATCCCCTTCCATGTGTTACTGTAAGTATGCGTCGCGTTCCATTTGATACCATAAGTATCTATTCCCTTCCCTGTGGTACTGTGAGTATGTGTCGCGTTCACTTTGATACTATAAGTATCTACCTCCTTCCCTGTGGTACTATAAGTATGTGTCGCGTTCCTTTATATACTATAAGTATCTATCCCCTTCCATGTGTTACTGTAAGTGTGCGTCGCGTTCTTTTTGATAATATAAGTATCTATCCTTTTCCCTGTAGTACTGTAAGTATGTGTCGTCTTCGCTTTGATACTATATGTATCTATCCCCTTCCCTGTGGTACTGTTAGTACGTGTCGCGTTCCTTTTGATACTATACGTATCAATCTTCTTCCCTGTGGAACTGTAAGTATGTGTAGCGTTTCTTTGATACTATATGTATCTATTTCCTTCCTCGTGGTACTGCAAGTATGTGTCGTGTTTCCTTTGATATTATATGTATCTTTCCCCTTCCTTGTGGTACTGTTAGTATGGGTCGCGTCCCCTGTGGTACTGTAAGTATGTGTTGCGTTCCTTAAGATACTATAAGTATCTATCCCCTTCCCTGTGGTACTGTTAGTATGTGTCACCTTCCCCTTTGATATTATATGTATCTTTCCCCTTCCCTGTGGTACTGTAAGTATGTGTCGTCTTCCCTTATATACTATAAGTATCTATCCCCTTCCCTGTGGTACTGTTAGGATGTGCAGCCTTCTTTTTGATACTATAAGTATCTATCCACTTCTCTCTGGTACTGTTAGTATGTTTCGCCTTCCCTTTGATACTATAAGTATCCATCCACTTCCCTGTGGTACTGTAAGAATGTGTTGCGTTCCTTTAGATACTACATGTCTCTATACCCTTCCATGTGTTACTGTAAGTATGCGTCGCGTTCCCATTGATACTATATAAGTATCTATCCCCTTCCCTGTAGTACTGTAAGTATGTGTCGCGTTCCCTTTGATACTATAAATATCTACCTCCTTCCCTGTGGTACTATACGTATGTGTCGCGTTCCTTTATATACTTTGTGTATCTATTCCTTTCCCTGTAGTACTGTAAGTATGTGTCGTCTTCCCTTTGATACTATTTTTATCTATCCCCTTCCCTGTGGTACTGTAACTACGTGTCGCGATCCTTTTGATACTATAAATATCTATCTCCTTCCCTGCGGTACTGTAAGTATGTGTCGCGTTCCTTTGATACTATATGTATCTATCCCCTCCCGTTTGTACTGAAAGTATGTATCGCGTTCCCTGTGGTACTTATAGTATGTGTTACGTGCCTTTAGATACTATAAGTATCTATCCCCTTCCCTGTGGTACTCTTAGTATGTGTCACCTTCCCTTTTTATATGTATCTTTCCCCTTCCCTGTGGTACTGTAAGTATGTGTCGTCTTCCCTTATATATTATAAGTATCTATCTCCTTCCCTTTGGTACTATAAGGATGTGTAGTCTTCTTTTTGATACTATAAGTATCTATCCTCTTCCCTGTGGTACTGTAAGCATGTAACGTCTTGCCTTTGATACTATAAGTATTTATTCCCCTTACCTGTGGTACTGTTAGTATGTGCCGTCTTCCCTTTGATGCTATACGTATTTATCACCTTCCCTGTGGTACTGTAAGTATGTGTCTTTTTCTATTTGATACTATAAGTATCTATCCCCTTCCCTGTGGTACTGTAAGTATGTGTCGTTTTGCCTTTGACACTATAAGTATATATACCCTTCCCTGTGGTACTGTAAGTATGTGTCGCCTTCCATTTGACACTACGAGTATCTATCCACTTCCCCGTGGTACTGTAAGTATGTGTCGCGTTCTTTTTGATACTATAAGTATCTATTCCTTTCCCTGTAGTACTGTAAGTATGTGTCGTCTTCCCTTTGATACTATATTTATCTATCCCCTTCCCTGTGGTACTGTAAGTACGTGTCGCGATCCTTTTGGTACTATAAGTATCCATCTCCTTCCCTGTGGTACTGTAAGTATGTGTCGCGTTCCTTTGATACTATATGTATCTATCCCCTCCCGTTTGTACTGAAAGTATGTATCGCGTTCCCTGTGGTACTTATAGTATGTGTTACGTGCCTTTAGATACTATATGTATCTATCCCCTTCCCCGTGGTACTCTTAGTATGTGTCACCTTCCCTTTTTATATGTATCTTTCCCCTTCCCTGTGGTACTGTAAGTATGTGTCGCCTTCCATTTGACACTACGAGTATCTATCCCCTTCCCCGTGGTACTGTAAGTATGTGTCGCGTTCCAATTGATACTATATGTATCTATCACCTTCCCTGTGATACTGTAAGTAGGTGTAGTCTTCCCTTTGACACTATAAGTTTCTATCCCTTTCCCTGTGGTACTGCAAGTATGTGTCGGCTTTCCTTTGACACTATAAGTATCAATACCCTTCCTTTTGGAACTATATGTATCTATTCCCTTGACTGTTGTACTGTGAGTATGTGTATGGTTCCCCTTGATACTATAAGTATCAATCCTCTCCCTTGCGGTACTGTCAGTATGTGCCGCATTCCATTTAATTCTAACAGTATCAATCCCCTCGCATGTGGTACTGTAAGTATGTGTCGCGTTCGTTTTGATACTATAAGTATCTATCCCCTTGCCTGTGGAACTGTAAGTATGTGTAGCGTTCCCATTGATACTATAAGTATCTATCGCCTTCCCTGTAGTACTGTAAGTATGTATCACCCTCCCTTTGATACTATATGTATCTATCTCATTCTCTGTGGTACTGAAAGTATGTGTTGCGTTCCCTTTGATGCTACATATATCTATTCTCTTGCCTGTGGTACTGTAAGTATGTGTCGCGTTCCCTTTGATACTATAAGTATCTATTCACCTAACCTGTGGTACTGTAAGTATGTGTCGTCTTCCCTTTGATACTATACATATTTATCCCTTTCCCGGTGTAACTGTAAGTATGTGTATTTTCCCCTTTCATACAATAACTATCTATCCCCTTCCCTGTGGTACTGTAAGTATGTGTCGTTTTCCCTTTGACACTATAAGTATATATACCCTTCCCTGTGGTACTGTAAGTATGTGTCGCGTTCCCTTTGATACTATATGTATCTATCATTTTTCCTGTGATACTGTAAGTATGTGTCTGTATCCCTTTGATACTATAAGTATCTATCCCCTTCCCGGTGGTACTGTAAGTATGTGTCTGTTTTCCTTTGATACTATAAGTATCTATCTTCTTCCCTGAGGTACTGTAAGTATGTGTTGTCTTCCCTTTGACACTACTAGTATCTATACACTTCCTTGTTGTACTGTTAGTATGTGTGGCCTTCCCTTTGATATCAATGTATAAAACCCCTTCCCTGAGGTACTGTAAGTAGGTGTAGTCTTCCCTTTGACACTATAAGTTTCTATCCCCTTCCCTGTGGTACTGTAAGTATGTGTCGCCTTCCCTTTGACACTATAAGTATCTATACCCTTCCTTGTGATACTGTAAGTATGTGTCGCGTTCCTTTTGGTACTATATGTATCTATTCTCTTCACTGTTGTTCTGTGAGTATGTGTAGGGTTCCCCTTGATACTTTAAGTATCAATCCTCTTCCTTGCAGGACTGTCAGTATGTGTCGCGTTCCCTTTGATACTATATGTATCAATCCCCTTCCCTGTAGTACTGTAAGTATGTGTGGCGTTTCCTTTGATACTAAAAGTATCTATCCCCTTCCCTGTGGTACTGTAAGTATTGTCACGTTTCCTTTGATACTATATGTATCAATCTTATTCCCCATGTTACTTTAAGTATGTGTTGCGTTGCTTTTAATACTAAAAGTATTTATCCCCTTCTCTGTGGTACTGTAAGTCTGTGTTGCGTTCCCTTTGATACTATAAGTATCCATCGCCTTTCCTTTGGTACTTTAAGTATGTCACCCTCCCTTTGTTACTATATGTATCTATCTCATTCCCTGTGGTACTGAAAGTATGTGTTGCGTTCCCTTTGATACTACATATATCTATTCCATTGCCTGTGGTACTGTAAGTATGTGTCGCGTTCCTTTTGGTACGATAAGTATCTATCCCCTTCTCTGTAGAACTGTAAGTATGTGTTACGTTCCCTTTGATACTATTAGTATCTGTACTCTTCCTTGTGGTACTGTAAGTATGTGTCGTCTTCCCTTTGATACTATAAAATTCTGCCTCCTTGTCTGTGGTACTGTAAGCATGCGTTGCGTTCCCTTTGATAATATGATTATCTATCCCCTTCCCTGTGGTACTGTAAGTATGTGTCGAGTTCCTTTGATACTTTAAGTATCTATCCCCTTGCATGTGGTACTGTAAGTATGTGTCGCGTTCCCTTTGATACTATAAGTATTTATGTCATTCCCTGTAGTACTGTAAGTATGTGTCGAGTTCCCTTTGATACTATATTTATATATCCCCTTCCCTGTGGAACTGTAAGTATGTGTTGCGTTCCCTTTGATACTATAATTATCTATGGGATTCCCTGTAGTACTGTAAGTATGTGTCGCGTTCCCTTTGATACTATATGTATCAATCCCCTTCCCTGTAGTACTGTAAGTATGTGTGGCGTTTCCTTTGATACTAAAAGTATCTATCCCCTTCCCTGTGGTACTGTGAGTATGTGTCGCCTTCCCTTTGATACTATAAGTATCTTTCCCCTTCCCTGTGGTATTGTCATTATGTGTCGCCTTCTTTTTGATACTATAAGTATCTATCCCCTTCCCTGTTGAACTGTAAGTATGTGTCGCGTTCCCTTTGATACTATAATTATCTATGGGATTCCCTGTAGTACTGTAAGTATGTGTCGCGTTCCCTTTGATACTATATGTATCTATCCCCTTCCCTGTAGTACTGTAAGTATGTGTCGCGTTTCCTTTGATAGTAAAAGTATCTATCCCCTTCCCTGTGGTACTGTGAGTATGTGTCGCCTTGCCTTTGATACTATAAGTATCTATCCCCATCCCTGTGGTACTGTTAGTATGTATCGCCTTCCTTTTGATACTGTATGTATCTATTCTATTCCCTGTGGTACTGTAAGTATGTGTCGTCGTCCTTTTGATACTATATGAATCTATCCCCTCCCCTATGGTACTATAAATATGCGTCGCGTTCCTTTTGATATTAAAAGTATCTCCCGTTTCATGTGGTACTGTAAGTATGTGTCGCTTTCCCTTTGATACTATAAGTATCTATCCCCTTCCCTGTGCACGTGGTACTGTGAGTATGTGTCGCGTTGCTTTATATACTATATGTATCTATTCCCTTCCCTGTGGAACTGTAAGTATGTGTCGCGTTCCTTTAGATAATATATATATATCCCCTTCCCTGTAGTACTGTAAGTATGTGTGGCGTTCCCTTTGATACTAAAAGTATCTATCTCCTTCCCTGTGGTACTGTAAGTATGTATCGCGTTCCTTTAGATACTATATTTATCTATGCCATTCCTTGTATTACTGTCAGTATGTGTCGCGTTCCCTTTGATACTATTAGTATCAATCCCCTTCCCTGTGGTACTGTCAGTATGTGTCGCGATCCCTTTGATATTAAAAGTATCTATCCTCTCCCCTGTGGTACTGTGAGTATGTGTTGCGTTCCCTTTGATACTAAAAGTATCTGTCCCCTTGTCTGTTGTACTGTGAGTATATGTCGCGTTCCCTTTGATACTATAAGTATGAATCCCTTTCCCTGTGGTACTGTTAGTATGTTTCGCGATCCCTTTGATACTAAAAGTATCTGTCCCCTTGTTTGTTGTACTGTGAGTACGTGTCGAGTTCCCTTTGATACTATAATTATCTATCCCCTTCCCTGTGGGACTGTCAGTATGTGTCGCGATCCCTTTGATACTTAAAGTATCTATCCTCTCCTTTGTGGTACTGTGAGTATGTGTCGCGTTCTTTTTGATACTAAAAGTATCTATTCCCTTCCCTGTGATACTGTAAGTATGTGGAGCGAACCCTTTGATACTAAAAGTATCTATCCCCTCCCCTATGGTACTGTAAGTATGCGTCGCGTTCTTTTTGACACTATAAGTATCTATCCCCTTCCCTATAGTTCTGTAAGTATGTGTCGCGTTCCCTTTATTACTATAAGTATATATAAAGGCAACAGTAGTATACCGCTGTTCAAAACTCATAAATCCATGGACAAAAAACAAAATCGGGGTAACAAACTAAAACCGAGGGAAACGCATTAAATATAAGAGGAGAACAACGACATAACACCGAAACGTAACACACACAGAAACGGACCAAGCATCAAACAAAACATCACGAGAATAACAAATATAACATGAAAACCAAATACATGAATTTGGGATAAACAAGTACCGTGCCACGTCTTATCTTAATTTCTCAAAAATAAGAGAAAACACAAACGACTCAACGTTAAAATGCAACACACACAGAAACGAACAATAATATAACAATGGCCATCTTCCTGACTTGGTACAGGACACTTTTAAAGGGGAATAAAAGTGGTGGGTTGAACCTCCCCTTCCCTTTGGTACTGTTAGTACGATCGCCTCCCCTAAGATACTATGAGTATCTATCCCCAACTCTGTGGTACTTAAAGTATGTGTTGCGTTCCTTTTGATACTACATATATCTATCCCCTTGCCTGTGGTACTGTAAGTACGTGTCGCGTTCCTTTTGGTACGATAAGTATCTGTCCCCTTCCCCGTGGTACTGTAAGTATTGTCACGTTTCCTTTGATACTATATGTTTCTATCTTATTCCTTATGTTACTTAATGTGTGTGTCGCGTTCAATTTAATACTAAAAGTATTTATCCCCTTCTCTGTGGTACTGTAAGTATGTGTCGCGTTCCCTTTGATACTATAAGTATCTATCGCCTTCCCTGTGGTACTGTAAGTATGTGGCACCCTCCCTTTGATACTATATGTATCGATCTCATTCCCTGTGGTACTGAAAGTATGTGTTGCGTTCCCTTTGATGCTATATATATCTATCCCCTTGCTTGTGGTACTGTAAGTATGTGTCGCGTTCCCTTTGATACTATGAGTATCTATCCCCTTCCCTGTGGTACTATGAGTATGTGTCGCCTTCCTTTTGATACTATATGTATCTATTCTATTCCCTGTGGTACTGTAAGTATGTGTTGTCGTCCTTTTGATACTATATGAATCTATCCGCTCCCCTATGGTACTGTAAGTATGCGTCGCGTTCCTTTTGATATTAAAAGTATCTCCCCTTGCATGTGGTACTGTAAGTAAGTGTCGCTTTCCCTTTGATACTATAAGTATCTATCCCCTTCCCTGTGGTACTGTGAGTATGTGTCGCGATCCCTTTGATACTAAAAGTATCTGTCCCCATGTCTGTTGTACTGTGAGTATGTGTCGCGTTCCCTTTGATACTATAAGTATCAATTCCCTTCCCTGTGGTACTGTCAGTATGTGTCGCGATCCCTTTGATACTTAAAGTATCTATTCTCTCTCCTGTGGTACTGTGAGTATGTGTCTTTTCCCCTTTGATACTATAAGTATCTATCCCCTTCCCTGTAGTACTGTAAGTACTGTAAGTAGATACTTACATGTGTCGCGATATAAGTATCTATTTCCCTTCCCTGTAGTACTGTAAGTATGTGTCGTCTTCCCTTTGATACTATACATATTTATCCCCTTCCCTTTGATACTATACATATTTATCCCCTTCCCTGTGTAACTGTAAGTATGTGTCTTTTCCCCTTTGATACTATAAGTATCTATTCCCTTCCTTGTGGTACTGTAAGTATGTGTCGTTTTCCCTTTGACACTATAAGTATATATACCCTTCCCTGTGGTACTGAAAGTATGTTTTGCCTTCCCTTTGACACTACGAGTATCTATTACCTTCCCTGTGGAACTGTAAGTATGTGTCGCGTTCCCTTTGATACTATATGTATCTATCACCTTCCCTGTGATACTGTAAGTATGTGTCTGTTTACCTTTGATACTATAAGTATCTATCCCCTTCCCTGTGGTACTGTGTGTATGTGTCGCGTTCCTTTATATACTATATGTATCTATTCTCTTCCCTGTGGAACTGTAAGTATGTGTCGCGTTCCTTTAGATAATATATGTAACTATCCCCTTCCCTGTAGTACTGTTAGTATGTGTTGCGTTCCCTTTGATACTAAAAGTATCTATCTCCTTCCCTAAGTCACTGTAAGTATGAATCGTGTTCCTTTAGATACTATATTTATCAATGCCATTCCTTGTATTAATGTCAGTATGTGTTGCGTTCCCTTTGATACTATTAGTATCAATCCCCTTCCCTGTGGTACTGTCCGTATGTGTCGCGATCCCTTTGATATTAAAAGTATATATTCTCTCCCCTGTGGTACTGTGAGTATGTTTCGCGTTCCCGTTGATACTGTAAGTATCAATCCCTTTCCCTGTGGTACTGTCAGTATGTGTCGCGATCCCTTTGATACTAAAAGTATCTGTTCCCTTGTCTGTTGTACTGTGAGTATGTGTCGCGTTCCTTTTGATACTATAAGTATCAATCCCCTTCCCTGTGGTACTGTCAGTATGTGTCGCGATCCCTTTGATACTTAAAGTATCTATCCTCTCCGCTGTGGTACTGTGAGTATGTGTCGCGTTCCCTTTGTTACTATGAGTATATATTCCCTTACCTGTGGTACTGTAAGTACGGTCGCCTCCCCTAAGATACTATGAGTATCTATCCCCAACTCTGTGGTACTTAAAGTATGTGTTGCGTTCCTTTTGATACTACATATATCTATCCCCTTGCCTTTGGTACTGTAAGTATGTGTCGCGTTCCTTTTGGTACGATAAGTATCTATCCCCTTCTCTGTAGTGCTGTTAGTATGTGTCGCTTCCCTTTGATACTATGAGTATATTTACCCTTCCCTGTGGTACTGTAAGTATGTATCGCGTTCCCTTTGATACTATAAGTGTCTATCCCCTTCTCTATCGTACTTTAAGTATGTGTCGCGTTCCCTTTGATACTATATGTATCTTTCCCCTTCCCTGTGTTACTGAAAGTATGTGTCGCTTTCCTTTGATACTATAAGTGTCTATCCCCTTCCCTGTAGTACTGTAAGTATGTGTCGCGTTCACTTTGATACTAAAAGTATATATTCCCTTCCCTGTGGTACTGTAAGTATGTGTCGTGTTCCTTTAGATACTTTATGTATCTATCCCCTTGCCTGTAGTACTGTAAGTATGTGTCGCGTTCCCTTTGATACTATGAGTATCTATGCTATTCCCTGTAGTACTGTAAATATGTGTCGCATTCCCTTTGATACTATATGTATCTATCCCATTCCTTGTTGTACTGTCAGTGTGCTGATAAGTCGTTGAGAGTTCAACTGTTAATTGGTAAACAGACCCCCGGAGAGGGTGAAAAACTGAAAGTACAATCCAACAATCATAAGCATACAGGTTGCATATGTCATTGACTGTACTTTTCATACTGTGCACGATTATTATTATTATTATTATACAATATTTATATAGCGCATTATATAATTTGAAAAATTACCCTGAGCGCTTAACATGAATAAACAAAATAGTAAGATACATAAGGTAAAAGCAAAATATACAATCACATAAATACAATTTCTGAGCAGTGGCGTGTAAAATGAAAACATTGATTGTCGGTTAAATAGAATTATATAAAAGAATGTACAACCCACACAAAAAATATTAAAAATTTAAAATTAATCAAAATGAAAGAAAAGTAAAAAGTTTCAAAAAGTTAAGAAAAATTTAAAATTAATCAAAATGAAAGAAAAGTAAAAAGTTTCAAAAAGTTAGGAAAAATTTAAAATTTCCTCTGTATAAATTTAAAATAATGATTATCATTAAACCACAGTGACTCAAGTATTGAAAATTATTAAGTAAAAGTTCACAATACAATCAACTGGTAAAACAAATTGTTCATAACTTTCAAAATTTACAAAAAATCAATGAAAGCACTTCGGAAAAAATATGTCTTAAGATCCTTTTTAAAAACGTCAAGAGATTGTTCATTTCGTAAGGATGAAGGTAAGCTGTTCCAAAGAGTTGGTGCGGCAATATCGAACCGTCGTTCACCATAGCGTTTTGTCCTAACATCGTTTGGTAGTCGTAACAGCATGCTTTTCTCCGATCGCAAGGCTCTACCAGGTTTGTAATGTTCAACTAATTCCTGTAGGTATGATGGTGCCTTGCCATGAATTGCTTTAAAAATGTACAGCAAGAGTTTGTACTGACAACGAAAATGAACCGGTAACCAGTGCAATGAAATGCGAACAGGTGTTATTGAATCGTATTTTCTCTTGCGCGTTATTAGCCGTGCTGCTGTATTTTGCACACGCTGTAGTTTTGTTATTACACAGCTATTTGTTCCGTATAACAGCGCATTACCATAATCTAGTCGTGATGTAACGAGTGAGCACACTAGAGTCTTACATGCCTCATCTTTAATCAGGGATCTAATGCGACCAATATTTCGTGAAACACGATGAAAAATTTACACACTTTAACACGGTGCGGTACTGTATTTCTAGAAAATTCGATCGTGACCCTTGTCTACATCGATAAAACACAAATATAAATCCTAATATGTGGGATTGACAAATAATGAATGGAATTGAAGGGGCAAATGCATACATAAAAAAATGCAAACAGGACTGTAAATTTACAGCGGCAATATTTTGTTCATGTCGTGCGTAAATGAACACCAATAATCAAATATGAAGTTGCATAAAATGTATAATTCAACAAAATGCACAACGATATAAAAAATGAGCAGACATTTAAAAGGTAAACTTACTATAGTGGTGGATAAAACTTCAAACAGAAAAAAACAACGTGTTTCAGGTTTGACAAATATCGAGGGATAGATTAGACTGGGGAGTGAAATGATAAAGAAAAGACGACATGGTGAATTCGGCACTACCAAAACAGTACATGTGTCGCCTTCCCTTTGATACTATAAGTATCTATTCCCTTCCCTGTGGTACTGGAAGTATGTGTCATCTTCCCTTTGACACTACAGGTATCTATACCCTTCCCTGTGGTACTGTAAGTTTTTGTCGCCTTCCCTTTGACACTACCAGTATCTATCCCCTCCCCTGTGGTACTGTAAGTATGTTTCGCGTTACCTTTGATACTATATGTATCTATCCCCTTCCCTGTGGTACTGTTAGTATGTGTCTGTTTCCCTTCGATACTATAAGTATCTATCCTCTTCCCTATGGTACTGTTAGTATGTGTCATCTTCCCTTTGACACTATAAGTATCTATACCCTTCATTGTGATACTGTTAGTATGTGTCGCCTTCCTTTTGATACTATATGTATCAATCCCCTTCCCTGTGGTACTGTTAGTATGTGTTGTCTTGCCTTTGACACTATAAGTATCTATCGCCTTTCCTGTGGTTCTGTAAGTATGTGTCGCGTTCCCTTTGGTTCTTTATGTATCTATCCCCTCACTGTTGTACTGTGAGTATGTGTCGCGTTCCCCTTGATACTATTAGTATCAATCTTATCCCCTGCGGTACTGTAAGTATGTGGCGCGTTCTTTTTGGTACTATATGTATCTATCCCGTTTACTGTTGTACTGGGAGTATGTGTCGCGTCCCCCTTGATACTATACGTATTAATCTTCTCCCCTGCGGTACTGTAAGTATGTGTCGCGTTCCCTTGCGTACTGACGTTGGTTATCATCTTAATAACGTGTTATAGTATTCTTTTATTTGTCGTTATTAATATTACTTTTACTGTTAAGTCAGTTTTGTTTAGAAATTCATTGGACGTGACTCTGTGCGTATGTATACCATCATACTTTGAACGACAAAATTATTTTATTTATTAATATTACTTTTACTTTTGTATCTTGTCATACTTTGAATGACACAACTATTTTATTTATTAATACTACTTTTTCTGTTAAGTCTGTTTTTTGTGATATACATTTGACGTGACTCTGTACTTATGTATCCCGTCATACTTTGAATCACACATTTATTTTATTTATTATTATTACTTTTACTGTTAAGTCTGTTTTTTTTGTTATATCTACTTTACGTGACTCTGTATTTATGTATTCCATCATACTTTGAACGACAAAATTATTTTATGTCTACCTGTGCGAATTTCAAACGCGCAATTTTACACCAGTACCGAAAACCTTCCATCCTTTATGGGTAGATTTTACATAGATAAATAAAATCGTATAATATAAGCAAAATGAGGATGTGAAATTTGATGTAATTTTTGTGCGTTTTGTTCCGAATGGACGTTGTATAGCAGCACTAAGTTTTTGCACAGATCACAGATCCAAATACGGAGAGTTTATAAGTCTTTATTTGCACTTGTTTCCTCACAATTTAATCTTATAGGTCACTATACCTTGTTTAGATAATTATTTCAGGCATTTTTGTATATTGCACGGTGTTTTGAACCAATCTATTTTGCTGGCCTTGCCGGACGGCCATCAAAATTTTCAGCGCCATTTTTGAATTCTGAAATTTTGATAAATAAATTTTTATTTTTTCATACAGAAAGTCCAAGTATTTCCGTGACTTATAAATAATTAGAATAAATAAATTCATACCTTTGGTTAATAATTTTGATCAACCAAATAAATTTTTCTATTCCAATAGTTGACTTTAAAATTTTTGACCATATATATAGTCTTTTGTTTAGACCCCTTCCCCTTTTATTTTCCAAATAATTTTTTTACTGCAGAGATAAATAGTTAAATTTAACCTTTAAACACACTGTACTTGTGTTTCAACTAATATCCTGTGTTGGACTGATAGAAAACCTAATATTCTGTTCCTCAAAAGATTGATACATGTCTGAGAATAAAATTATAAAGTCATGCAGATACTTCAGAGTAAATAAGAGAGATATTCAGGATAAAACAGCCCAAAGCCAACCCATTATTATATCTGATAGTAAAGGAAACTACATAAAGAGAGCTATAACAACTGAAGATTTCCTAAACATAAAATTCATCACCAAAAAAGGACAAAAAGTACAGCAAGCTATTGATTGGGCCGAAAAAGAATTACCATCAATCTGTCATCAACACAAAAACATCACATTTTATATTTGGCTAGGAACTTGTAATTTAACCGAACTTAACAGAACTACCAGATACATCTCTCTTGTGAACCAAAACGACTCAAACGTCAGATATCTAAGAAGAAAATTCATCGAACTTAAGGAACTCATCACTAAAATAAAACCAAAATCAAAAATCATCTTCTTAGAAATACCGCCATACTCTATTCAGCGTTGGAACAGATCGCAAGGCCACAAAACCCGGACATTTTTAGTGAAGACGACCAAACACTTCAAAACCAGTTATACCTTTTAAATACCTTCATCCAAGAAATAAATCAATCAGCAGAAAAATCACCAAAATTTGATCTTGACATTCGAAAAACATCTAAAAGAAAAGGCGGTACTGACGAATACTACAACTTTAATCTATACAGAACTGACGGCGTACATCCAAATTTATTACTAGCAAAGCTCTGGATGAGAAGAATAGCAACCAAAATTCTCCATCAATGTTATAGATAGAATAGAATAGTATACTATACATATATAAACTTTATACCAACCATATTTATCCATTCCATATACAATAACATTCATATATAGAAATATTAGCAGCTTTTATATAACACCAGTCTATATTGTATAACCTGCAAATATAGAGATATATATCTACATACTCATTAAACCCTGATATTGGAAGATATAAAAGTTAACTGGAAAATTCTAATCAAAGCTAGCTTTCAGTGGGGACGCCCCGCTGATTGCACATTAGCCTATATAGAACTTCCTTGCTAAAAGAAAACAACAATATCTAAAGTGAAAAAATGAGTATCCAGACTAGAACATCAGCAAGAACCAAGAGCAAACCTCAGCCTTATACACCAGCTAAATATGAAAACGTTAGTATCAATAAAACCAGGGCCTTGGACAAAAAACTAGAAGCATGTAATAGAGCAATGGACATAAAAATTGAGCAGAAACATCAAAACTACATCCTAGAGCTATCAGCAGCTGCTTATGAAGTTTTAAAAGGGGAAATAGACATATACTTGAACAACACTCTACTTACAAGCTCTTGCCCAAACACTAGCATGATAATCAAGGGCTATGCATCAGAACTTCACATTCGGTCAGAACTAGAAGTAATAACAGACAACTCTATCGTATCAATTTATTCCATACTACATCAAAGGTAGAGGTTAATGGCCAAGGTATGGAACTCTTCCTGACACACATTGAAGATATAAAAGAAAGAATGAAATCAAGAGGAAACTATAAGATTTACAACAAACAGATAGAGGAACAGATAAACATAATCAAGAGAAATGAAGCTGATATAGAAATAAGTGGAAAACAGAATGAATCACTTGCAACAAATAATCAACCTAAAACCAACCACATAAATAGAATACTTGTATTCAAAGGGGCAGAATGTATACAAAATACAGACAAAGAACTATTAAGTAACTGGAATAGAGCCATTGAATGGTCAGAAGATGAACCAACACCCAGTCAGGACACAAGTGCAGTCAACATGTCTACTATACATAACTACTGCACCATATGTAATCAGACAGCACAACCAGAAACATCCATAGATTGTATTACATGCAGTCAACTGTTTCATTATACATGTGAAAACATTGATCCTGTAAGGATAAGCCAAACTGAAGAACAATATTCATGTAGGAGTTGCTCTATTATGGACATGGACGTGTTAAATATATCAATGAGAAGCAATAACTCAATTATAGATACAGAAGAAACAATACCAAAAGTACTTCTAGAAGAACAAGACTCGACAGAGGATTATAGCGAAATAGGCCATATAGTTAAAAATATGCCAGACAATACATCTAAAAACAGTCCAACTAGAACACAGATCACGGAAGAAGAAACAGGAAATTCTAACACAGAAGTACTAGACATGCTAGAAATGAACAAAACGGCTTCATACAAACAGCATAACCAAATGGTACAGAACAGCAGGAACGTACAAATAGAAAATGTAGATGAGCCAAAAAACATCAAGGCAAAACCGAAAAGGCAATATAAGTGCAAAAATATAAATGAAACTACTCAACAGCTTGAAGATCAATTAGCACAATGCAGAGCAAGACTAGTCATAATGGAAGATACCAATAGAGACTATAGAAATACAATCAATCTACTTAGGATGCAATCAGAAGAAAGCACTATTGACAAAAGTAACTTAAAAACCTACCAGCCAAATTGTGGCTGTAGCAACAATTCGCAGGAACAGACTATAAACAAAGTCGATATGATGCTGAACAACTTCCGACTAGAAATGGAAAATAGAGACCTAAGAATAAAACATCAAATGGAGATGAATGAATTAAGACACAAACTGCAAATAATGGAATTACAGAAAGAAGTAAGAATGTGGCAAAGACCAGGAAGTCATGAATATTATCCTTATAATCAGAATATGGACAATACTAGGAACTCAAACCAACACCAAATGAGTGATCAGCATACTGGTGTACAGCTTATAAACCAGCAATCCAGGATTCCTAACCAAGCCAATCCACCATTCATGACACCTATGGCACCTCCACACTATGGCCAAATACCAACAGAGCAGAGCAGAATAAATCCTGGCCATATTCAAGCGCCAATGTACCACAATAGCAGAATACAGGCTATACCTGTAAATAGTCAAAATAGCCACCATTACCCTGGCTATAGAAGTATACATGTACCAACTGGCAATATCAACACTTACATGATACAAAATGCACATTTATACAGACAACAATATAGGATGACTGCACAACCTATACCACAAAATATAAATCACCACCAAGGATATAGTCAACAACAGACAAGCAGAAAGGAACAAAGTCAAAGAAACATCAATAAAAGATTTTATGACCAAAGAACAAGCATGCCAGTAATAGCTAAACAAAGTCATGCAGAAGAAATTGAAAGACAAAAACAATTGCAACAGCTAACAAATCAGGCTGATAATATTAACCAAATAGACAAAGAACCAACAGAAGAAGCTAGACTGACCATCAATCTGACAAATTCAGCTGCCGTAAAAAATGATGAAGTCAAAGCACATACAGAAGTAAGCCATCAAGTAGATGTTACGCCCAGAACTGGTCT
This sequence comes from Mytilus edulis, assembly GCF_963676685.1. Lineage (NCBI taxonomy): Eukaryota > Metazoa > Mollusca > Bivalvia > Mytilida > Mytilidae > Mytilus > Mytilus edulis. The sequence continues at coordinate 100,037,535 of NC_092347.1, forward strand.
TATAACAACGGCTTCTAGTGGGGACGCCCCGCTGGAAGCGGTCTGCCATCAAAAGTTCCCCTCTCAAAGGGGGGCCAATGTTGGTGGTCCTAAGCATCTAAAGGGACTAGTTCAGGCTGACAATCTAGAAGCAAAAGAAGATGGGAATAGAAAGAAACCAAATCATTTTTTAGGCAGCGGCCGATCAAACAAGATAAAAGGGAGGATATCATTATAGGTACACTCAATGTACAAAATGTGAAATCAAACGCCCTCTATATCAAAAACTTGTTAAGGGATGTACATGTGTTATGCATTCAAGAACACTGGCTTTTTAATGCGGAAAAGAAAATCATAGCTGAAATTACTGAAAATAGCGGATACATAGCTAAAAGTGTTGATGATAATGACGACCCTGATTTCAACGTATCAATGAAAAGGGGATATAGTGGAGTAGCCATAATCTGGAAAAAAGAAATTAATGAAAATATAAAGGAACTGATAGACGGTGGAAATAGAATACAAGCCATACATATTCAACAAGGAGACAAACCAATATGTCTTAGCAATATATATATGCCATCAGACAGCAAAAATGCAGACATCGAACACAAAGACACACTGGCTCAAATTGATGAAATGATAGAGAAATATAAAGACACACACGAAATTATTGTATGTGGAGACATGAACGGGTCACTTGATAGAAGCTCGACACCTCATGTTAAAATCCTAAAGACATTCTGCAAGGAAAAATGTATAGGAAATACTGAGAAATGCCCAGTAAAAGAGACATTTTATCACCAGAATGGTATGTCGAAAGGACAAATTGATTACTTCCTCTTCAAAAGTAACTCAGAAATCATTAACAAAATCAGACAAATTGATGTTCTTGATACTGACCCAGAGAATACCTCGGACCATGTACCTGTTATCTTGACACTGAATAGTCAACTGAAAAAAGTCAGGGAAAAAGCAACAACTATCATAGCAAAACCTAAATGGACTGACTGCGACCATCAAATTTATAAGGAAGTCATCAATAAAGATCTACCAAAACTCATGCAAAAATCAAAAGGAATCATTGAGCAAGATATAAGAAATCTAGAAAAAATGCTACATAAAGCCGGAGAAGCAGCAATCCCAAAGTATAGAAGAAAAATCAAAATCAAATCAAAGGGAAAGGCGATATGGAATGAACAAATAGATAAGGCATCAAAGCAATCAAAAAATGCTTATAAAGTATGGAGGCAACATGGAGCACCTAAAGAAAGAAGTAATGAGCTCAAAATCAAAATGACAGCTGCAAAGAGAATACTTCGAAAAGCACAAAGACAAGCCTATGCCTTGCAGAGAGAATCAACAGCGGGAAAAAATATGAAAGCTTCAAATGCAGATACAAAACTTTTTTACAAGCTTATCAACATGCAAAGAAAAACACCACTTACTAATACCAAGATACTGAAACTAAATGAAAAGACTGCAGAAGATGGACCAAGCATAATGAACATCTGGCAAGAACATTTCCAACAACTAGCTACACCAACAATAGAGGAAAATTTTGACACTGAAAAAGTAGAGCTAGTAGAAATACAAAACAATATAATAGAATCCATAGAAAGGGAAAAAGGTCAAGGCATAGACCTTGTTAATGTAAAGGAAGTAAATAAAGCTATAGAAAAACTTAAAGCAGGAAAAGCACCCGATGAAGATGGAATTTCGGCAGAACACTACAAACATGGGATGGAAGAGTTAACTCCCTTTATAGTACATCTGCTCAATTTAATCTTAACATATTTGGATGTACCAATCTTCCTAAAGACAGGGATTCTAACACCAATCTTAAAGAAAGAAAAAGACAAAACATTACCATCTAGCTACAGAGGAATAACTGTAACTAAAACCTTTGCAAAAATATTACAAAGTATATTGAAGGATAGAGTTGACTCTGTATTTAACAACATACAAAACTCCCTGCAAAGAGGCTTTACAGAAGGAGTATCATCACTATGTGCAGCATTCCTCACATCAGAAGCAATCGAAGAAAGTAAGAAATTAAAGATACTGCTGATCTTAATAACTCTTGATGCAGAAAAGGCATTTGACAAGCTAAACCATGAAATACTATTCAACAAACTGTACCATTATGGAATAAAAGGAAAACTCTGGATATTACTGAGAAACTTGTATAAAGGAATGAGCATTAAGGTTAAATGGGAAGGGCAATGTACAGAAGATGTAATGGTGCTACAAGGAATTCAACAAGGTGCAAAACTATCTACAACGCTATATAAATGCTACAACAACGTCATACTGGATAGCATATTAAAAAGTGGACTTGGAGCATGTATTGGTGATATACAAGTCCCTGCGCCAACATGTGCCGATGACATTGCTGTTCTGGCAAATAGTACTGCAGATGCACAAGGAATATTAGACATAGTGCAACACCATACAAGCAGAGATCTAGTCAAAATCAATCCAACTAAATCTGAAGCTGTTCTATACAATGCAAAAGGCTCAAACATATCAACATTGCAATTTGAAGACAATGACATCAATATAACCAATGAAACCAAACATCTAGGTATCAAAAGAAACGAGCAAAACCGTGCAAATATCTCAGAAAGAATAAGAACCGGTAGGGCAACAATATACAGCCTTCTTGGAGCTGGGTTACATGTCAGAAGGGGATTCTCACCCATGGTCGCATACAAGCTATGGAGAACATATGCAGTACCAAGAAGCATATACGGACTTGAGGTGATGAACCTACTTGCAAAAGAAAAGGATATGCTAGAACTGGCAGAGAGAAAAATCCTCCGACAAATTCAAGGGCTTCCAAATAATACAGCAAATATGGCTGTCTATACCCTGGTAGGAGAAGAACCTATTGCCATCACATTAGACAAAAATGTACTTACCTTCTTCATGAATATTGTTCGAAATTCAGGAACCATAGAATGTGAAATTCTGCGCCGACAAATAGCATTTTCAGACCAAAGAGGAAAAGACTTTATCAACAGAGTAGAAAAAACTCTATCAAAATACAATTTGAAATCTAGCAGCTACTACATAGAAAATCCACTGAATAAAATCGAATGGAAAAGACTAGTAGGAATAAAGATCAAGGAATACTGGAAAAATGAATGTCATAATGAAAAAATGGAAAAAACATCACTTAAATACATAGAGATACAGAACAATCCATTAAATGAAGCTCACAATATATGGAAAAGTGTAAAAAACAATAGTAAAGATGTAAAGGCAGGAGAAATAAAAGCAAGAATAAGTACTCAAACGTACATATTACAAGCCAAAAGAGCTAAGTTCGATCCGAAAGTTAACCCGATGTGTACAATCTGTGAACAGGGAAATGAAGATCTAGAACATTTTATTCTACACTGCAAAGAATTAGAGCAAATAAGATCTAAATACTGCTCAAAAATTGAACTGACAATGGATGAAATTGATACCTCAACAAACAAGAAGATCATACAACAAGGGAATCTACTGCAGCTCATAATGGACTGTACTAGCAAAGACATAAACTGTTACTCAACTGTGTATGAAAGCATTGAAACTCTGGCTAGAAATATGTGTTATGAGATGCACTTGCTGCGCACAAAAAGGATAAAAAACTTGATCACAAGTACAGTATAAGCAAACTTTTTAAAATAAAACAGTTCATTACTAATAGTATATCATCTTACTATTTTATGACTTATAAGAACATGTATTTAAAAATAAATCTTCTCTTTTTCAAATTGTAAGATATCAGTTATAATTTAAAGAATAATGACAAGATCCCCATATAGTAAATTAAACTGTGAAGAAAATTTATGTATATATATTAGCTTAAATTTTTCCAAACCCCAACCATTTTACATGTCTTATAAAATATAATTTTCATTATAGTTCCCGATGTATTTAAGCACTCTTAACTAATAATTATAAGTAATTTTAATTTGAGACCATTTTAATTCTTATTTGTAAATATATGCAGTTGTCTCTTAAAATTTTCTTACAACCCAGCACATATGAATTATTATATATCTTTTAAAACTTTATGATGACAATCCTATGAATTAATTATGATATTTATCATTTAGTGATTATATTAACCAAATTCAGTCATCTGTATATAATTATTTGTTTCCTTATGTTTTAAGGTGTACATAGTTGCTAAAACTATACCCTTTGGGTAGTGCTCCACAATTAATGGAGGAATATACAAGAAACTGAACTGAACTGCTTCTTCGTTACATTTGTTGTTTTTATAGTGATTAAGATGATAACACAATGTTGACTGCTGTACCCCTATTTTTGACATTTTTACTCATTGTGTCTGTTTGTTTTCTTCACGCATCGTTGACTATGTGATGGAATTTGATGCGACTGTCATACAAGTGAGAGGTTTAGCTAGCTATAAAACCAGGTTCAATCCACCATTTTCTACATCAGAAAATGCCTGTACCAAGTCAGGAATATGACAGTTGTTATCCATTCGTTTGATGTGTTTCAACTTTTGATTTTGTCATTTGATTTGGGACTTTCCTTTTTCAATTTTCCTCGGAGTTCAGTACTTTTGTGTTTTAACTTTTTTTTTTATACTAAAAGTATCTATCCCCTTTCCTCTGGTATTGTAAGTATGTTTCGCCTTCCCTTTGATACTTACAATCTGTCTCCTTCCCAGTGGTACTGTTAGTATGTGTCACGTTTCCTTTGATACTATATGTATCTATCTCATTCCCTATGTTACTTTAAGTATGTGTCGCGTTCCTTTTAATACTATAAGTATCTATCCCCTTGTCTGTGGTAGTGTAAGTATTTTTCGAGTTCCCTTTGATACTATATGTATCTATCCCCTTCCCTGTGGTACAGTAAACATGTGTCGCATTCCCTTTGATACTATAAGTATCTATCCCCTTCCCTATGGTACTGTAAGTATGTGTCGCGTTCCTTTAGATACTTTATATATCTATCCCGTTGCCTGTGGTACTGTAAGTATGTGTCGCGTTCCCTTTGATACTATGAGTATCAATGTCATTCCCTGTAGTACTGTAAGAATGTGTCGCGTTCTCTTTGATACTATATGTATCTGTCCCCTTCCCTGTTGTACTGTCAGTACGTGTCGCCTTCCCGTTGATACTATGAGTATATATCCCCTTCCCCGTGGTACTGTTAGTATGTGTCGCGTTCCCTGTGATGCAATAAATATCTATCATCTTCCCTGTGGTACTGTTAGTATGTGTCGCATTCCCTTATATACTATAAGTATTTATCCTCTTCCCTGTGGTACTGTAAGTATTTGTTGTCTTTCATTTGATACTATAAGTATCTATCCCCTTTCCTTTGATACTGTAAGTTTGTGTCGCATTCCCTTTGATACTATAAATATTTCTCCCCTGGTACTGTAAGTATTTGTCGTCTTCCCTTTGATACTCTATGTCTCTATCCCCTTCACTGTGGTACTGTATGTATGTGTCTGTTTTCCTTTTGATACTGTAAGTATCTATCCCCTTCCCTATGGTACTGTAAGTATGTGTCGTCTTCCCTTTGAACTATAAGTATCTATACCATTCCCTGTGGTACTGTAATTATGTGTCTGTTTCCCTTATAAACTATAAGTATCTCTCCATTTCCCTGTAGTACTGTAAGTATGTGTCGACTTCCCTTTGATACTATACGTATCTATCCCCTTCCCTGTTGTACTGTCAGTATGTGTCGGCTTCCCTTTGATACTATAAGTATCTATCCCCTTCCCAGCGGTATTGTAAGTATGTGTCACGTTTCCCTTGATACTATATGTATATATCTCATTCCCTATGTTACTTTAAGTATGTGTTGCGTTCCTTTTAATACTATAAGTATCTATCCCCTTCCTTGTTGTACTGTAAGTATGTGTCGTCTTCCCTTTGACACTATAAGTATCTATACCCTTCCCTGTGGTACTGTAAGTATGTTTCGCCTTCCATTTGATACTATATGTATCTATCCCCTTCCCTGTGGTACTCTAAGTAGGTGTCTGTTTCCCTTCGATACTATAAGTATCTATACCTTTCCTTTTGGTACTGTTAGTATATGTTGCATTCCCTTTGATACTATATGTATCAATCCCCTTCCCTGTTGTACTGTAAGTATGTGTTGTCTTCCCTTTGATACTATAAGTATCTATCCCCTTCCCTGTGATACTGTAAGTATGTGTCGCATTCCCGTTGATACTATAAGTATCTATCCTCTTCCCCGTGGTACTGTAAGTATGTATCGTCTTCCCTTTGATACTCTATGTATCTATCCCCTTCCCTGTGATACTGTAAGTATGTATTACGTTCCATGTGACACCACAAGTATATATGCCATTCCCTGTAGTACTGTAAGAATGTGTCGCGTTTTCTTTGATACTATACGTATCTATCCCCTTCCCTGTTGTATTGTCAGTATTTGTTGCCTTCCCTTTGATACTATAAGTATCTATCCCCTTCCCAGTGATATTGTAAGTATGTGTCACGTTTCCCTTGATACTATATGTATATATCTCATTCCCTATTTTACTTTAAGTATGTGTCGCGTTCCTTTTAATACTATAAGTATCTATCCCCTTCTCTGTGGTACTGTAAGTATGTGTTGCGTTCCCTTTGATACTTTGAGTATCTATGCTATTGCCTGTAGTACTGTAAGTAGGTTTCGCGTTCCCTTTGATACTAAATGTATCTATACGTTTCCCTATTGTACTTTCAGTTTGTGTCACCTTTCCCTTTGATACTATATGTGACTATCCCCTTCCCTGTGGTACTGTAAGTATGGGTCATTTTCCCTTTGACACTATAAGTATCTATCCCCTTTCCCTGTAGTACTGTAAGTATGTGTTTGTTTCCCTTATATACTATAAATATCTATCCCCTTCACGGTTGTACTGTAAGGAGTTTCTTCTTCCCTTTGACACTACAAGTATCTATCCCTTTCTCTGTGGTACTGTAACTATGTGTCGCGTTCCCGTCGATACTATAAGTATCTATCCCCGTCCTGTGGTACTATTAGTATGTGTTGTTTTCCATTTGACACTATAAGTATCTTTACCCTTCCTTATGGTACTGTTAGTATATGTCGCATTCCCTTTGATACTATAAGTATTTATCCCCTTCCCTGTGGTACTGTAAGTATGTGTCGCCTTCCCTTTGACACAACAAGTATCTATCCCTTTCCCTGTGGTACTGTAAGTATGTGTCGCGTTCCCTTTGATACTATATGTATCTATCGCCTTCCCTGTGGTACTGTGAGTATGTGTCTGTTTCCCTTCGATACTATAAGTATCTATCCCCTTCCCTGTGGTATTGTTAGTATATGTCGTCTTCCCTTTGACCCTATAAGTATCTTTACCCTGCCTTGTGGTACTGTTAGTATGTGTCGCCTTCCCTTTGATACTATATGTATCAATTCCCTTCCCTGTAGTACAGTAAGTAAGTGTTATATTCCCTTTGACACTAAAAGTATCTGTCGCCTTCCCTGTGGTACTGTAAGTATTTGTTGCGTTCCTTTTGGTACTCTATGTATCTATCCTCTTTACTGTTGTACTGTGAGTATGTGTTTCGTTCTTCTTGATACTATAAGTATTAATCATCTCCCCTACGGTATTGTCAGTATGTGTCGCGTTCCCTTTGATACTAAAAGTATCTATCCCCTCCCATATGGTACTGTAAGTATGCATCGCGTTCGTTTTGTTACGATAAGTATCTATCCGCTTGCCTGTGGTACTGTTAGTATGTGTCGCGTTCCCTTTGATACTCTATGTATCTATACCCTTCCCTGTTGTACTGTCAGTATGTGTCGCCTTCCCTTTGATACTATAAGTATCTATCCCCTACCCTGTGATACTGTAAGTATGTGTCACATTCCCTTTGATACTATAAGTATCTATGCCATTCCCTGTAGTATTGTAAGTATGTGTCGCGTTCCCTTTGATACTATATGTATCTATACCCTTTCCTGTTGTACTGTCAGTATGTGTCGCCTTCCCTTTGATACTATAAGTATCTATTCTCTCCCCTTAGGTACTGTAGGTATTAGTCGTCTTCCCTTTGATACTCTATGTATCTATCCCATTCCCTGTGGTACTGTTAGTATGTGTCTGTTTCTATTTGATACTATAAGTATTTATCCCCTTCCCTGTGGTACTGTAAGTATGTGTCGCGTTCCCTTTGATACTATATGTATCTATCCCCTCCCCTGTGGTACTGTAAGCATGTGTATGTTTCCCTTTGATACTATACGTATCTATCCCCTTCCCTGTGGTACTGTAAGTATGTGTCGTCTTCCCTTTGATACTATAAGTATCTACCCCTTTCCCTGTGGTACTGTAAGTATGTGTCGTCTTCCCTTTGATACTATAAGTATATATTCCCCTTCCCTGTGGTACTGTAAGTATGTTTCGTCTTCCCTTTGATACTATAAGTATCTATTCCCTTACCTGTGGTACTGTAAGCATGTGTCGCGATCCCTTTGATACTAAAGTATCTATCCCCTGCCTGTGGTACTGTAAGTATGTGTTGCGTTCCTTTTAATACTATAAGTATTTATCCCCTTCTCTGTGGTACTGTAAGTATGTATCGCGTTCCCTTTGATAATAAGAGTATCTATTACCTCATCTATGGTATTGTAAGTATGATCGCGTTCCTTTTAATATTATAAGTATCTATCTCCTTCCCTGTGGTACTATTAGTATGTGTCACCTTCCCCTTTGATACTATATGTATCTTTACCCTTCCCTGTAGTACTGTAAGTATGTGTCACATTCCTTATATACTATAAGTATCTATCCCCTTCCCTGTTGTACTGTAAGGATGTGTCGCCTTCTTTTTGATACTATAAGTATCTATCCCCTTCCCTGTGGTACTGTAAGTATTTGTCGCCTTTCCTTTGACATTACAAGTATCTATCCCCTTCCCTGTGGTACTGTAAGTATTTGTCGCGTTCCCTTTGATACTATATCTATCTATCCATTTTTCCGTGGTACTTTAAGTATGTGTCTGTTTCCCTTTGATACTATAAGTATCTATCCCCTTCCCTGTGGTACTGTAAGTATGTGTTGTGTTCCTTTAGATACTTAATGTATCTATCCCCTTGCCTGTAGAACTGTAAGCATGTGTCGCGTTCATTTTAATACTATAAGTATCTATGCCATTCCCTGTAATACTGTAAGTATGTGTCGCGTTCCCTTTGATACTTAATGTAGCTATACCCTTCCCTGTGATACTGTAAGTATGTGTCACATTCCCTTTGATACTATAAGTATCTATGCCATTCCCTGTAGTACTGTAAGTATGTGTCGCGTTCCCTTTGATACTATATGTATCTATACCCTTCCCTGTGGTACTGTTAGTATGTGTCTGTTTCTATTTGATACTATAAGTATCTATCCTCTTCCCTGTGGTACTGTAAGTATGTGTCGCGTTCCCTTTGATATTATATGTATCTATCCCCTCCCCTGTGGTACTGTAAGCATGTGGCTGTTTCCCTTTGATACTATAAGTATTATCCCCTTCCCTGTGGTACTGTAAATATGTGTCGTCTTCCTTTGATACTATAATTATCTATCCCCTCCCCTGAGGTACTGTAAGTATGTGTCGTCTTCCCTTTGATACTCTATGTATCTATCCCCTTCCCTGTGGTACTGTTAGTAAGTGTCTGTTTCTATTTGATACTATAAGTATCTATCCTCTTCCCTGTGGTACTGTAAGTATGTGTCGCGTTCCCTTTGATATTATATGTATCTATCCCCTCCCCTGTGGTACTGCAAGCATGTGGCTGTTTCCCTTTGATACTATAAGTATTATCCCCGTCCCTGTGGTACTGTAAGTATGTGTCGTCTTCCCTTTAATACTATAAGTATATATTCCCCTTCCCTATGGTACTGTAAGTATGTTTCGTCTTCCCTTTGATACTATAAGTATCTATCCCCTTACCTGTGGTACTGTAAGCATATGTCGCGATCCATTTGATACTAAAAGTATCTATCCCCTGCCTGTGGTACTGTAAGTATGTGTTGCGTTCCTTTTAATACTAAGTATTTATCCCCTTCTCTGTGGTACTGTAAGTATGTATCGCGTTCCCTTTGATACTATAAGTATCTATCCCCTCCCCTGAGGTACTGTAAGTATGTGTCGTCTTCCCTTTGATACTCTATGTATCTATCCCCTTCCCTGTGGTACTGTTAGTATGTGTCTGTTTCTATTTGATACTATAAGTATCTATCCTCTTCCCTGTGGTACTGTAAGTATGATCGCGTTCCTTTTAATATTATAAGTATCTATCTCCTTCCCTTTAGGTACTATTAGTATGTGTCACCTTCCCCTTTAGGACTATATGTATCTTTACCCTTCCCTGTAGTACTGTAAGTATGTGTCACATTCCCTTATATACTATAAGTATCTTTCCCCTTCCCTGTTGTACTGTAAGGATACGTCGCCTTCCTTTTGATACTATAAGTATCTATCCCCTTCCCTGTGGTACTGTAAGTATGTGTCGCCTTTCCTTTGACATTACAAGTATCTATCCCCTTCCCTGTGGTACTGTAAGTATTTGTCGCGTTCCCTTTGATACTATATGTATCTATCCCCTTTCCTGTGGTACTGTAAGTATGTGTCTTTTTCCCTTTGATACTATAAGTATCTATCCCCTCCCCTGTGGCACTGTCAGTATGTGTCGGCTTCCCTTTGATACTATAAGTATCTGTCTCTTTCCCTGAGGTACTTTGACAATGTGTCGCGTTCATTTAGATACTAAAAGTATCTACCCCCTTCCCTGTGGTACTGTAAGTATGTGTCTGTTTCCCTTTGTTACTAAAAGTATCTATCATCTTCTCTGTGGTACTGTAAGTTTGTGTCGCGTTCCCTTTGAGAGTATATGTATCTATACCCTTCCCTGTTGTTTTGTCAGTATGTGTCGCCTTCCCTTTGATACTATAAGTATCTATCCCCTTCCCTGTGATACTGTAAGTATATGTCACATTCCCGTTGATACTATAAGTATATATGCCATTCCCTGTAGTACTGTAAGTATGTGTCGCGTTCCCTTTGATACTATATGTATCTATACCCTTCCCTGTTGTACTGTCAGTATGTGTCGCCTTCCCTTTGATACTATCAGTATCTATCCCCTGCCCTGAGGTACTGTAAGTATGTGTCGTCTTCCCTTTGATACTCTATGTATCTATCCCCTTCCCTGTGGTCCTGTTAGTATGTGTCTGTTTCTATTTGATACTATAAGTATTTATCCCCTTCCCTGTGGTACTGTAAGTATGTGTCGCGTTCCCTATGATACTATATGTATATATTCCCCTTCCCTGTGGTACTGTAAGTATGTTTCGTCTTCCCTTTGATACTATAAGTATCTATCCCTTTACCTGTGGTACTGTAAGCATGTGTCGCGATCCCTTTGATACTAAAAGTATCTATCCCCTCCCTGTGGTACTGTAAGTATGTGTTGCGTTCCTTTTAATACTATAAGTATTTATCCCCTTCTCTGTGGTACCGTAAGTATGAATCGCGTTCCCTTTGATACTAAGAGTATCTATTACCTCCTATATGGTATTGTAAGTATGATTGCGTTCCTTTTAATATTATCAGTATCTATCTCCTTCCCTGTGGTACTATTAGTATGTGTCACCTTCCCCTTTGATACTATATGTATCTTTACCCTTCCCTGTAGTACTGTAAGTATGTGTCGCCTTTCCTTCGACATTACAAGTATCTATCCCCTTCCCTGTAGTACTGTAAGTATTTGTCGCGTTCCCTTTGATACTATATGTATCTATCCCCTTTCCTGTGGTACTGTAAGTATGTGTCTGTTTCCCTTTGATACTATAAGTATATATCCCCTCCCCTGTGGCACTGTCAGTATGTATCGCGTTCCCTTTGATAATAAGAGTATCTATTACCTCATCTATGGTATTGTAAGTATGATCGCGTTCCTTTTAATATTATAAGTATCTATCTCCTTCCCTGTGGTACTATTAGTATGTGTCACCTTCCCCTTTGATACTATATGTATCTTTACCCTTCCCTGTAGTACTGTCAGTATGTGTCGCATTCCCTTATATACTATAAGTATCTATCCCCTTCGCTGTTGTACTGTAAGGATGTGTCGCCTTCATTTTGATACTATATGTATCTATCCCCTTCCCTGTGTTACTGTAAGTATGTGTCGCGTTCCCTTTGATACTATATGTATCTATCCCCTTTCCTGTGGTACTGTAAGTATGTGTCTGTTTCCCTTTGATACTAGAAGTATCTATCCCCTTCCCTGTGGTACTGTAAGTATTTGTTGTGTTCCTTTAGATACTTAATGTATCTATCCCCTTGCCTGTAGAACTGTAAGCATGTCTCGCGTTCCCTTTAATACTATCAGTATCTATGCCATTCCCTGTAATACTGTAAGTATGTGTCGCGTTCCCTTTGATACTTAATGTATCTATCCTCTTACCTGTTTGTACTACCAGTAAGTGTTGTCTTCCCTTTGATACTATAAGTATCTATCCCCTTCCCTGTGGCACTGTCAGTATGTGTCGGCTTCCCTTTGATACTATAAGTATCTGTCTCTTTCCCTGTGGTACTTTGAGAATGTGTCGCGTTCCTTTAGATACTAAAAGTATCCATCCCCTTTCCTGTGGTACTGTAAGTATGTGTCTGTTTCCCTTTGATATTATAAGTATCTATCCCCTCTCATGTGGTACTGTCAGTATGTGTCGCGTTCCCCTTAATACTATAAGTATCTTTCCCCTTCCCTGAGGTACTGTCAGCATGTGTCGGCTTCCCTTTGATACCTAAAGTATCTATCCTATTCCCTGTGATACTGTTAGTATGTCACGCATTCCCTTTGATACTATATGTATCCATCCCCTTCCCTGTGGTACTGTTAGTTTGTGTCGCGTTCCTTTTGGTACTATATGTATCTATCCCCTTCACTGTTGTACTGTGAGTATGTGTCGCGTTCCCCTTGAGACTATAAGTATCAATCATTTCCCCTGTGGTACTGTCAGTATGTGACGCATTCCCTTTGATACTATAAGTATCTATCTACTTCTCTGTGTTACTGTAAGTATGTGTCGCCTTCCCTTTGATACTATAAGTATGTATCCGCTTCCTTGTGGTACTGTCAGTATGTGTCGTGTTCCTTTAGATACTTTATGTATCTATTCCCTTGCCTGTGGTACTGGTAGTATGGGTCGCGTTCTCTTTGATACTAAAAGTATATATCCCCTCTCATATGGTACTGTAAGTATGTGTCGTGTTCCTTTAGATACTTTATGTATCTATCCCCTTGCCTGTAGTACTGTAAGTATGTGTTGCGTTCCCTTTAACACTATGAGTATCTATCCCCTTCCCTGTGGTACTATCAGTATGTGTTGTCTTCCCTTTGATACTAAAAGTATCTATCCCCTCTCATATGGTACTGTCAGTATGTGTCGCGTTCCCCTTGATACTATATGTATCTATCCCTTCTTTGTGGTACTGTTAGTATGTGTCGCGTTCCATGTGATACTAAGTATCTATCCCCTCTCGTGTGGTACTGTCAGTATGTGTCGCGTTCCCCTTGATACTATTAGTATCAATCATCTCCCGCAGCGGCACTGTAAGTATGTGTCGCTTTCCCTTTGATACTATAAGTATCTATCCCCTCTCATATGGTACTGTCAGTATGTGTCGCGTTCCATTTGATACTATATGTATCTATTCCCTTCCCTGTCGTACTGTAAGTATGTGTCGTGTTCCTTTAGATACTTTATGTATCTATTACCTTGCCTGTGGTTCTGTTAGTATGTGTCACGTTCCCTTTGATACTATATGTATCTATCTCCTTCCATGTGTTACTGTAAGTATGTGTCATGTTCCATTGATACTATAAGTATATATCCCTTCACTATAGTACTGTAACTATGTGTCGTGTTCCCTTTGATACTTAAGTATCTGTCCCCTTCCAAGTGGTACTGTAAGTATGTGTCACGTTTCCTTTGATACTTAAAGTATCTATCCCCTCCCATATGGTACTGTAAGTATGCATCGCGTTCGTTTTGTTACGATAAGTATCTATCCGCTTGCCTGTGGTACTGTTAGTATGTGTCGCGTTCCCTTTGATACTCTATGTATCTATACCCTTCCCTGTTGTACTGTCAGTATGTGTCGCCTTCCCTTTGATACTATAAGTATCTATCCCCTACCCTGTGATACTGTAAGTATGTGTCACATTCCCTTTGATACTATAAGTATCAATGCCATTCCCTGTAGTATTGTAAGTATGTGTCGCGTTCCCTTTGATACTATATGTATCTATACCCTTTCCTGTTGTACTGTCAGTATGTGTCGCCTTCCCTTTGATACTATAAGTATCTATCCTCTCCCCTGAGGTACTGTAAGTATTAGTCGTCTTCCCTTTGATACTCTATGTATCTATCCCATTCCCTGTGGTACTGTTAGTATGTGTCTGTTTCTATTTGATACTATAAGTATCTATCCCCTTCCCTGTGGTACTGTAAGTATGTGTCGCGTTCCCTTTGATACTATATGTATCTATCTCCTTCCCTGTGGTACTGTAAGTATGTGTCGTGTTCCTTTAGATACTTTATGTATCTCTCCCCTTGCTTGTGGTACTGTAAGTATGTGTCGGGTTCCCTTTAATACTATGAGTATCTATCCCCTTCCCTGTTGTACTATCAGTATGTGTCGCTTCCCTTTGATACTATAAGTATCTATCCCCTTCCCTGTAGTAATGTAAGTATGTGCCGGCTTCCCTTTGATACTATAAGTATCTATCCCCTTCCTTGTGGTACTATTAGTATGTGTCATCTTTCGTTTGACATTATAAGTATCTACACCCTTCCTTTTGGTACTGTTAGTATGTGTCGCCTTCCCTTTAATACTATAAGTATCTATCGCCTTCCCTGTGGTACTATAACTATGTGTCGCATTCATTTGGGTACTATATGTATCTATCCCCTTCCCTGTGGTACTGTAAGTATTGTTGTGTTCCTTTAGATACTTTATGTATCTATCCCCTTGCCTGTAGTACTGTAAGTATGTGTTGCGTTCCATTGATACTATAAGTACTATAGTACTGTAACTATGTGTCGTTTTCCCATTGATACTTAAAGTATCTATCCCCTTCGCTGTGGTACTGTCAGTATGTGTCGCGTTCCCTTTGATACTATAAGTATCTATGCCATTTCCTGTAGTGCTGTAATTATGTGTCGCGTTCCCTTTTATATTAAAAGTATCTATCCCCTCTCATATGGTACTGTCAGTATGTGTCGCGTTCCCTTTGATACTATGTGTATCTATCCACTTCAGTGTGGTATTGTAAGTATGTATCGCGTTCCCTGTGATACTAAAAGTATCTATCTCCTCTCATATGGTACTGTCAGTATGTGTCGTGTTCCCCTTGATACTATAAGTATCCATCCCTTACTTGCGGTACTGTTAGTATGTGTCGCGTTCCATGTGATACTAAAAGTATCTATCCCCTTCTCTGTGGTACTGTAAGTATGTGTCGTGTTCCCTTTGATACTATATGTATCTATCTCCTTCCCTGTTTTACTATTAGTATGTGTTGCGTTCCATTGATACTATAAGTATCTATCCCTTCACTATAGTACTGTAACTATGTGTCGTGTTCCCTTTGATACTAAAAGTATCTATTCCCTTTACAGTGGTACTGTCAGTATGTGTTGCGTTCCCCTTGATACTATAAGTATCTATGCCATTCCCTGTAGTACTGTAAGTATGTGTCGCGTTCCCTTTGATACTATAAGTATCTATGCCATTCCCTGTAGTACTGTAAGTATGTGTCGCGTTCCCTTTGATACTAAAAGTATCTACCCCTCTCATATGGTACTGTCAGTATGTGTCGCGTTCCATTTGATACTATATGTATCCATCCCCTTCCCTGTCGTAATGTTAGTATGTGTCGCGTTTCCTGTGATACTAAAAGTATCTATCCCCTCTCATATGGTACTGTCAGTATGTGTCGCGTTCCCCTTGATACTATAAGTATCTATCCCTACCTTGTGGTACTGTTAGTTTGTGTCGCGTTTCATGTGATACTAAAAGTATCTATCCCCTCCCCTATGGTAATGTCAGTATATAAGTATCAATCGTCTCCCGCAGCGATACTGTCAGTATGTGTCGCGTTCTCTTTGATACTAAAAGTATCTATCCCCTCTTATATGGTACTGTAAGTATGCGTCGCGTTCGTTTTGTTACTATAAGTATCTATCCCCTTGCCTGTTGTACTGTAAGTATGTGTCGCGTTCCTTTTGGTATTATATGTATATATCCCCTTCCCTCTGGTACTGTAAGTATGTTTCGCCTTCCCTTTGATACTATAAGTATCTGTTCCCTTCCAAGTGGTACTGTAAGTATGTGTCACGTTTCTTTTGATACTATATGTATCTATATCATTCTCAATGTTACTTTAAGTATGTGTTGCGTTCCTTTTAATACTATAAGTATCTACCCCCTTTTCTGTGGTACTTTAAGTATGTGTCGCGTTCTTTTTGATACAATATGTATCTATGCTCTTGCCTGTGGTACTGTAAGTATGTGTCGCATTCCCTTTGATACTATAAGTACCTATCTCCTTTCCTGTGGTACTGTAAGTATGTGTCGTGTTCCTTTAGATACTTTATGTATCTATCCCCTTGCTTGTGGTACTGTTAGTATGTGTCGGGTTCCCTTTAATACTATGAGTATCTATCCCCTTCCCTGTTGTACTATCAGTAAATGTCGCTTCCCTTTGATACTATAAGTATCTATCCCCTTCCCTGTAGTAATGTAAGTATGTTCCGGCTTCCCTTTGATACTAGATGTATCAATCCCCTCCCCTGTGGTACTGTAAGTATGTGTCTGTTTCCCTTTGATACTATAAGTATCTATCCCCTTCCTTGTGGTACTGTTAGTATGTGTCATCTTTCGTTTGACATTATAAGTATCTACACCCTTCCTTTTGGTACTGTTAGTATGTGTCGCCTTCCCTTTGATACTATAAGTATCTATCGCCTTCCCTGTGGTACTATAACTATGTGTCGCATTCATTTGGGTACTATATGTATCTATCCCCTTCCATGTGGTACTGTAAGTATTGTTGTGTTCCTTTAGATACTTTATGTATCTATCCCCTTGCCTGTAGTACTATAAGTATGTGTTGCGTTCAATTGATACTATAAGTATCTATCCCTTCACTAGAGTACTGTAACTATTTGTCGTTTTCCCTTTGATACTTAAAGTATCTATCCCCTTCACTGTGGTACTGTCAGTATGTGTCGCGTTCCCTTTGATACTATAAGTATCTGTGCCATTTCCTGTAGTGCTGTAAGTATGTGTCGCGTTCTCTTTTATACTAAAAGTATCTATCCCCTCTCATATGGTACTGTCAGTATTTGTCGCGTTCCCTTTGATACTATATGTATCTATCCCCTTCTCTGTGGTACTGTAAGTATGTGTCGCGTTCCCTGTGATACTAAAAGTATATATCCCTCTCATATGGTACTGTCAGTATGTGTCGCGTTCCCCTTGATACTATAAGTATCCATCCCTTTCTTGTGGTACTGTTAGTATGTGTCGCGTTCCATGTGATACTAAAAGTATCTATCCCCTTCCCTGTTGTTCGGTAAGTATGTGTCCCATTCCTTTTAATAATATAAGTATCTATCCCCTTCTCTGTGGTACTGTAAGTATGTGTCGCGTTCCCTTTGATACTATATTTATCTATCTTCTTCCCAGTGTTACTGTAAGTATGTGTCGCGTTCCATTGATACTATAAGTATCTATCCCTTCACTATAGTACTGTAACTATGTGTCGTGTTCCCTTTGATACTAAAAGTATCTATCCCCTTTACTGTGGTACTGTCAGTATGTTTTGCGTTCCCTTTGATACTATAAGTATCTATGCCATTCTCTGTAGTACTGTAAGTATGTGTCGCGTTCCCTTTGATACTAAAAGTATCTATCCCCTCTCATATGGTACTGTCAGTATGTGTCGCGTTCCATTTGATACTATAAGTATCTATCCCTTCCGTGTGGTACTGTTAGTATGTGTCGCGTTCCATGTGATACTAAAAGTATCTATCCCCTCCCCTGTGGTACTGTCAGTATGTGTCGCGTTCCTCTTGATACTATAAGTATCAATCATCTCCCGCAGCGGCACTGTCAGTATGTGTCGCGTTCCCTTTGATACTTAAAGTACCTATCCCCTCTCATATGGTACTGTTAGTATGCGTCGTGTTCGTTTTGTTACTATAAGTATCTATCTCCTTGACTGTTGTACTGTAAGTATGTGTTGCGTTCCTTTTGGTATTATATGTATAATATCCCCTTCCCTCTGGTACTGTAAGTATGTTTCGCCTTCCCTTTGATACTATAAGTATCTGTCCCCTTCCAAGTGGTACTTTAAGTATGTGTCGCATTCCTTTTAATGCTATAAGTATCTATCCCCTTTTCTGTGGTACTTTAAGTATGTGTCTGTTTCCCTTTGATACTATAAGTATCTATCCCCTTCTCTGTGGTACTGTAGGTATCTGTCTGTTTCCCTTTGATTTTATAAGTATCTATCCCCTTCCCTGTGGTACTGGTAGTATGTGTCGTCTTCCCATTGACATTATCAGTATCTATACCCTTCCTTGTGGTACTGTTAGTATTTGTCGCCTTCCTTTTGATACTATAAGTATCTATTGCCTTCCCTGTGGTATTGTAAGTATATGTACTAGATGTATCTATCCCCTTCACTGTTGTACTGTGAGTAGTGTTGCGTTCCCCTTGATACTATAAGTATCAATCATCTTCCCTGCGGTACTGTCAGTTTGTGTCGCTTTCCCGTTGATACTAAAAGTATCTATCCCCTCTCATATGGTACTGTAAGTATGTGTCATGTTCCTTTAGATACTTTATGTATCTATTTCCTTGCCTGTAGTACTGTAAGCATGTGTTGCGTTCCCTTTAACACTATGAGTATCTATGCCATTCCTTGTAATACTGTAAGTATGTGTCGCATTCCCTTTGGTAGTTAATGTATCTATCCCCTTTCCTGTGGTACTTTGAGAATGTGTCGCGTTTCTTTAGATACTAAAAGTATCTATCCCCTTCCCAGTGGAACTGTAAGTATGGGTCTGTTTCCCTTTGATACTATAAGTGTCTATCCCCTTCTCTATGGTTATGTAATTATGTGTCGCGTTCCTTTTAATGCTATACGTATCTATCCCCTCCTCTGTGGTACTGTAAGTATGTGTCGCGTTCCTTTTGGTATTATATGTATATATTCCCTTCCCTCTGGTACTGTAAGTATGTTTCGCCTTCCCTTTGTTACTATAAGTATCCATCCCTTTCCATGTGGTACTATAAGTATGTGTCGTGTTCCTTTAGATACTTTATGTATCTATCACCTTGCCTGTGGTACTGTTAATATGTGTTGCGTTCCCTTTAATACTATGAGTGTCTATGCCATTCCCTGTAATACTGTAAGTATGTGTTGAATATCCGTTGATACTAAATGTATCTATCCCCTTCCCTGTTGTACTATCAGTATGTGTCGTCTTCCCCGTGATACTATAAGTATCTATCCCCTTCCCTGCGGTACTGTAAGTATGTGTCGGCTTCCCTGTGATACTAGATGTACCTTTCCCATCCCCTGTGGTACTGTAAGTATGTGTCTGTTTCCATTTGATACTATAAGTATATATCCCCTTCCCTGTGGTACTGTTAGTATGTGTTATCTTCCCTTTGACTTTATAAGTATCTACACCCTTCCTTGTGGTACTGTTAGTATGTGTCGCCTTCCTTTTGATACTATAAGTATCTATCGCCTTCCCTGTGGTACTGTAAGTATGTGTCGCGTTCATTTGGGTACTATAAGTATCTATCGCCTTCCCTGTGGTACTGTAAGTATGTGTCGTGTTCTTTTAGATACTTTATGTATCTATCCCCGTGCATGTAGTACTGTAAGTATGTGTTTCGTTCCCTTTAACACTATGAGTATCTATGCCATTCCTTGTAATACTGTAAGTATGTGTTGCATTACCTTTAATACTTAATGTATCTATCCCCTTCCCTGTGGTACTTTGAGAATGTGTCGCGTTCCTTTAGATACTAAAAGTATCTATCCCCTTCCCAGTGGTACTGTAAGTATGTGTCTGTTTCCCTTTGATACCATAAGTATATATCCCCTTCTATGTGGTTCTGTAAGTATGTGTCGCGTTCCTTTTAATATTATACGTATCTATCCCCTTCTCTGTGGTACTGTAAGTATGTTTCGCCTTCCCTTTGATACTATAAGTATCTATCCCTTTCCCTGTGGTACTGTAAGTATGTGTCGTGTTCTTTTAGATACTTTATGTATCTATCACCTTGCCTGTCGTACTGTAAATATGTGTCGCGTTCCCTTTTATACTAAATGTATCTATCCCCTTCTCTGTTGTACTATCAGTATGTGTCGCCTTCCCCTTGCTACTATACGTGTCTATCCTCTTCCCTGCGGTACTGTAAGTATGTGTCGGCTTCCCTTTGATACTAGATGTATCTATCCCCTTCCCTGTGGTACTGTAAGTATGTGTCTGTTTCCCTTTGATATTATAAGTATCTATCCCTTCCCTGTGGTACTGTTAGTATGTGTCATCTTCCCTTTGACATTATAAGTATCTACACCCTTCCTTGTGGAACTGTTAGTATGTGTTGCCTTCCTTTTGATACTATAAGTATCTATCGCCTCCCCTGTGGTACCGTAAGTTTGTGTCGCGTTCATTTGGGTACTATATGTATCTATCCCATTCCCTGTTGTACTGTGAGTAGTGTTGCGTTCCCCTTGATACCATAAGTATCAATCATCTACCCTGCGGTACTGTCACTATGTGTCGCGTTCCCTTTGATACTAAACGTATCTATCACCTCTCATATGGTACTGTAAGTATGTGTCGCGTTCCCTTTAATACTATGAGTATCTATGCCATTCCCTGTAATAATGTAAGTATGTGTCGCGTTCCCTTTGATACTAAAATTATCTATCCCTTCCTTGTGGTACTCTCAGTATGTGTCGCGTTCCCTTTGATACTGAAAGTATCTATCCTTTCCTTGTGGTACTGTCAGTATGTGTCGCGTTCACTTTGATACTAAAAGTTACTATCCCCTCTCATATGGTACTGTAAGTATGCGTCGCGTTCGTTTTGTTACTATTAGTATCTATCCCCTTGCCTGTGGTACTGTTAGTATGTGTCGCGTTCCTTTTGGTATTATATGTATATATCATCTTCCCTCTGGTACTGTAAGTATGTTTCGCCTTCCCTTTGATACTTTAAGTATATGTTCCCTTCCCAGTGGTACTGTAAGTATGTGTCACGTTTCCTTTGTTACTATATGTATCTATATCATTTCCAATGTTACTTTAAGTATGTGTCGCGTTCCATTTAATACTATAAGTATCTATCCCCCTTTCTGTGGTACTTTAAGTATGTGTCGAGTTCCTTTTGATACTATATGTATCTTTCCCCTTCCCTGTGGTACTGTAAGTATGTGTCGCATTCCCTTTAATTCTATGAGTATCTATGTCATTCCCTGTAATACTGTAAGTATGTGTCGCGTTCCCGTTGATACTAAATGTATCTATCCCCTTCCCTGTTGTATTATCAGTATATGTCGCCTTCCTTTTGATACTATAAGTATCTATCCCCTTCCTTGTGGTACTGTCAGTACGTGTCGGCTTCCCTTTTATACTATAAGTATCTATCCCCTTCCCTGTGGTATATGAGAATGTGTGGCGTTCCTTTAGATACTTATAGTATCTATGTAATACCTCATAGGTTTGCCTATGCGTTGATTGGTAAATATTATACCTCTAATAAGTAACTGACCACAAGGTGATTGTCTTGTCGTTTGGTCTTGATATTTGTATTTCAATTCTTAGGAAAATGCCGAGATGCTTCAGAATATATTATCAGTATTCAGCCGACACCTGTTAAATAATAGTGACACATCTTTTAGAACTATAACAGTTTTTTTAAGCATATGTTTCTTATTATTCAAGTTTATGGTTAAGGTTAGGATTACAATTGACTTTGCAAAGTACCTTAAACTTTATTTAAGCATATGTTGGCTATAATTGAAGATTAATGATGAGGTTAAGCTTAAAGTTAAGGTAAAGGTTAAGGTTAACTTTCCATTTAACCTTAATCATTTCTTAAGCTACCCCAAGGGTGACTGGGGTATAGAAATATGGTCACTTGGTCTTCTCCCGACCGCCAGTAAAACGCTTGCTGAAGTGGGGCGTCCGTTTGGCTGTGCGGGATGTATCAAGTTCGCAGTCACGTCCGTCAGAAGGGGACGTTAAATCCGATGTCTCGTGTAAAGAGAGTGCCACGCCCTTTGCACGTTAAGAACCCTTCAACAACTCTTTGAGGGGTCCGTAGGTGGCCTTTTCCCAGGCAAAATTTCTGGCCCTATCCAATATACCCTCATTTTCCAGTGGCAGTCAAAATTTTCCCGACCATCATCCTAGATGGCCTCTATTACAACAACCTACCTATTGTATTTATTGTGAACTTGTTCTCGTCCTGAATATGCATGAAATATTTGCCACTGGACGTTAGGCAACCAGCAATCAATCAATCAATTTCTTGAGCATTTGTAGGCTATTTTTTAAGTTTAAGGTTAAAGTTAAGGTTAAGGTTGACTTCTTACTCAACCTTAATCTTTATTTCAGCATATGTTGGCTCTTATTGAAGATTAGGATTGAGGTTAAGCTTAAGGTTAAGGTAAAGGTTAATTTTTCGTTTAACCGGTTAAAGAAATTGAAAGAGTTGATATTACTTTGCTTCATAAAAAAGAATGGCCAACGTAGATACAAGTATCTTGTCTTAGGGAGGGATAAATCCTACTTTGTAAAGAATCACTCTGATTCAAACAAAAAATTCTCTGAAACTGATATTATCAAGATGCTTGATTTCTTGATTGACAACATATTTGTTACGTTCGGAGGACGTGTTTTTCAACAGACTGTCGGCATTCCAATGGAAACAAACTGTGCCCCTCTACTCGCCGACTTGTTTCTTTATTATTATGAGGCTGACTTCATGCAGGAACTTCTTAGGAAGAAAGATAAGAAGTTAGCAATATCCTTTAACTCTACTTTCCGCTATAAAGATGATGTTCTTTCACTAAACAATTCAAAATTTGGTGACTATGTGGAACACATCTATCCAATCGAACTAGAGATAAAGGATACTACAGATACAGTTAAGTCGGCTTCATATCTTGACTTACATCTAGAAATTGACAATGAGGGTCGGTTGAAAACAAAACTTTACGACAAAAGAGATGATTTCAGCTTTCCAATTGTGACCTTTCCATTTCTAAGTAGCAACATTCCAGCAGCACCTGCATACGGGGTATATATCTCCCAATTGATACGATATTCCCGTGCTTGCATTTCCTATCATGATTTTCTTGATAGAGGATTGCTGCTCACAAGGAAGCTATTAAACCAAGAGTTCCAAATGGTGAAGTTGAAATCATCCCTTCGTAAATTTTACGGACGCCATCACGAGTTGGTTGACCGTTATGGAATAACCGTTTCACAAATGATATCGGATATGTTCCTTACGTCGTAACTACAATCCCCTTCCCTTTCATGAATATGACCTACCGAATTAGACTATTTACCGGATTTGTAATCACTTAAGCAACACGACGGGTGCCACATGTGGAGCAGGATCTGCTTACCCTTCCGGAGCACCTGAGATCACCCCTAGTTTTTGGTGGGGTTCGTGTTGTTTATTCTTTAGTTTTCTATGTTGTGTCGTGTGTAATATTGTTTTTCTGTTTGTCTTTTTTATTTTTAGCCATGGCGTTGTCAGTTTGTTTTAGATTTATGAGTTTGACTGTCCCTTTGGTATCTTTCGTCCCTCTTTTAAAGGGTAAGGTTAAGGTTAAGGTTAACTTTCCATTTAACCTTAATCATTTCTTAAGCATTTGTAGGCTATTTTTAAAGTTTAACGTTAAAGTTAAGGTTTAGGTTGACGTTTACTCAACCCTAATCTTTATTTCAGCATATGTTGGCTCTTATTGAAGATTATGATTGTGGTTAAGCTTAAGGTTAAGGTAAATGTTAATTTTTCGTTTAACCGGTTAAAGGTTAGGGTTAAGGTTAAGGTTAAGGTTAACTTTCCATTTAACTTTAATCATTTCTTAAGCATTTGTAGGCTATTATTTAAGTTTAAGGTTAAAATTAAGGTTGAGGTTGACGTTTACTCAACCTTAATCTTTATTTCAGCATATGTTGGCTCTTATTGAAGATTAGGATTGAGGTTAAGCTTAAGGTTAAGGTTAGGGTTAATTTTTCGTTTAACCTATTAAAGGTTAAGGTTAAGGTTAAGGTTAAGGTAAACTTTCCATTTAACCTTAATCATTTCTTAAGCATTTGTAGGCTATTTTTTTAAGTTTAAGGTTAAAGTTAAGGTTGAGGTTGACGTTTACTCAACCTTAATCTTTATTTCAGCATATGTTGGCTCTTACTAAAGATTAGAATTGAGGTTAAGCTAAAGGTTAAGGTTAAGGTTAATTTTTCGTTAAACCGGTTAAAGGTTAAGGTTAAGGTTAAGGTTAAGGTTAATGTTAACTTTCCATTTAACTTTAATCATTTCTTAAGCATTTATAGGCTATTTTTTAAGTTTAAGGTTAAAGTGAAGGTTGAGGTTGACGTTTACTCAACCTTAATCTTTATTTTAGCATATGTTGGCTCTTATTGAAGATTAGGATTGAGGTTAAGCTTAAGGTTAAGGTAAAGGTTAATTTTTCGTTTAACCGGTTAAAGGTTCAGGTTAAGGTTAACTTTCCATTTAACTTTAATCACTTCTTAAGCATTTGTAGGCTATTTTCTAAGTTTAAGGTTAAAGTTAAGGTTGAGGTTGACGTTTACTCAACCTTAATCTTTATTTCAGCATATGTTGGCTCTTATTGAAGATTAGGATTGTGGTTAAGTTTAAGGTTAAGGTTAAGGTTAATTTTTCGTTTACCCGGTTAAAGGTTAAGGTTAAGGTTAACTTTCCATTTAACTTTAATCATTTCTTAAGCATTTGTAGGCTATTTTTTAAGTTTAAGGTCAAAGTTAAGGTAAAGGTTGACGTTTACTCAACCTTAATCTTTATTTCAGCAAATGTTGGCTGTTATTGAAGATTAGGATTGAGTGTAAGCTTAAGGTTAAGGTTAAGGTTAATTTTTCGTTTAACCGGTTAAAGTTAAGGTTAAGGTTAAGGTTAAGGTTAACTTTCCATTTAACCTTAATCATTTCTTAAGCATTTGTCGGCTATTTTTTAAGTTTAAGGATAAAGTTAAGGTTAAGGTTGACGTTTACTAAACCTTAATCTTTATTTCAGCATATGTTGGCTCTTATTGAAGATTAGGATTGTGGTTAAGCTTAAGGTTAAGGTTAAGGTTAATTTTTCGTTTAACCGGTTAAAGGTTAAGGTTAAGGTTAACTTTGTATTTAACTTTAATCATGTCTTAAGCATTTGTAGGCTATTTTTTTAAGTTTAAGGTTAAAGTTAAGGTTGAGGTTGACGTTTACTCAACCTTAATCTTTGTTTCAGCATATGTTGGCTCTTATTGAAGATTAGGATTGTAGTTAAGCTTAAGGTTAAGGTTAAGGTTAATTTTTCGTTTAACTGGTTAAAGGTTAAGGTTAAGGTTAATTTTTTATTTAACTTTAATCATTTCTTGAGCATTTGTAGGCTATTTTTTTTAGTTTAAGGTTAAAGTTAAACTTGAGGTTGACGTTTACTCAACCTTAATCTTTATTTCAGCATATGTTGGCTCTTATTGAAGATTAGGATTGTAGTTAAGCTTAAGGTTAAGGTTAAGGTTAATTTTTCGCTTAACTGGTTAAAGGTTAAGGTTAAGGTTAACTTTTTATTTAACTTTAATCATTTCTTGAGCATTTGTAGGCTATTGTTTTTAGTTTAAGGTTAAAGTTAAACTTGAGGTTGACGTTTACTCAATCTTAATCTTTATTTCAGCATATGTTGGCTCTTATTGAAGATTAGGATTGAGGTTAAGCTTAAGGTTAAGGTTAGGGTTAATTTTTCGTTTAACCGGTTAAAAGTTAAGGTTAAGGTTAAGGTTAACTTTTCATTTAACCTTAATAATTTCTTAAGCATTTGTAGGCTTTTTTTAAGTTTAAGGTTAAACTTAAGGTTAAGGTTGACGTTTACTCAACCTTAATCTTTATTTCAGCATATGTTGGCTCTTATTGCAGATTTGGATTAAGGTTAAGGTTAAGGTTAAGGTTAAGGTTAACTTTCCATTTACATTTAATCATTTCTTAAGCATTTGTAGGCTATTATTTTAGTTTAAGGTTAAAGTTAAAGTTGAGGTTGACGTTTACTCAACCTTAATCTTTATTTCAGCATGTGTTTGCTCTTATTGAAGATTAGGATTATTGTTAAGCTGAAGGTTAAGGTTAAGGTTAATGTTTCGTTTAACCGGTTAAAGGTTAAGGTTAAGGTTAACTTTCCATTGAACTTTAATCATTTCTTAAGCATTTGTAAGCTATTTTTTAAGTTTAAGGTTAAAGTTAAAGTTGAGGTTGACGTTTACTCAACCTTAATCTTTATTTCAGCATATGTTGGCTCTTATTGAAGATTAGGATTATTGTTAAGCTGAAGGTTAAGGTTAAGGTTAATGTTTCGTTTAACCGGTTAAAGGTTAAGGTTAAGGTTAACTTTCCATTGAACTTTAATCATTTCTTAAGCATTTGTAAGCTATTTTTTAAGTTTAAGGTTAAAGTTAAAGTTGAGGTTGACGTTTACTCAACCTTAATCTTTATTTCAGCATATGTTGGCTCTTATTGAAGATTAGGATTGAGGTTAAGCTTAATGTTAAGGTTAAGGTTAATTTTTCGTTTAACCGATTAAAGGTTAAGGTTAAGGTTAAGGTTAACTTTTTATTTAACTTTAATCATTTCTTAAGCATTTGTAGGCTTTTTTTAAGTCTTAGGTTAAAATTAAGGTTAAGGTTGACGTCTACTCAACCTTAATCTTTATTTCAGCATATGTTGGCTCTTATTAAAGATTAGTATTGAGGTTAAGCTTAAGGTTAAGGTTAAGGTTCATTTTTCGTTAAACCGGTTAAAGGTTAAGGTTAAAGTTAAGGTTAAGGTTAAGGTTAACTTTCCATTTAACTTTAATCATTTCTTAAGCATTGATAGGCTATTTTTTAAGTTTAAGGTTAAAGTGAAGGTTGAGGTTGACGTTTACTCAACCTTAATCTTTATTTCAGCATATGTTGGCTCTTATTGAAGATTAGGATTGAGGTAAAGCTTAAGGTTAAGGTTAATGTTAATTTTTCGTTGAACCGGTTAAAGGTTAAGATTAAGGTTAAGGTTAACTTTCCATTTAATTTTAATCATTTCTTAAGCATTTGTAGGCTATTTTTTAAGTTTAAGGTTAAAGTTAAGGTTGAGGTTGAGGTTTACTCAACCTTAATCTTTTTTTCAGCATATGTTGGCTCTTATTGAAGATTAGGATTGAGTGTAAGCTTAAGGTTAAGGTAAAGGTAATTTTTTTGTTTATCCGATTAAAGGTTAAGGTTAAGGCTAAGGTTAACTTTCCATTTAACTTTGATGATTTCTTAAGCATTTGTAGGCTATTTCTTAAGTTTAAGGTTAAAGTTAAGGTTGAGGTTGACGTTTACTCAACCTTAATCTTTATTCCAGCATATGTTGTCTCTTATTGAAGATTAGGATTGAGGTTTAGCTTAAGGTTAAGGTTAAGGTTAATTTTTCGTTTAACCGGTTAAAGGTTAAGGTTAAGGTTAAGGTTAAGGTTAACTTTCCATTGAACCTTAATCATTTCTTAAGCATTTGTAGGCTATTTTTTAAGTTTTAGGTTAAAGTTAAGGTTAAGGTTGACGTTTACTCAACCTTAATCTTTATTTCAGCATATGTTGGCTCTTATTAAAGATTAGGATTGAGGTTAAGCTTAAGGTTAAGGTTAAGGTTAATTTTTCGTTT
Source organism: Mytilus edulis (assembly GCF_963676685.1). Classification (NCBI taxonomy): domain Eukaryota; kingdom Metazoa; phylum Mollusca; class Bivalvia; order Mytilida; family Mytilidae; genus Mytilus; species Mytilus edulis. The sequence goes on from NC_092347.1 coordinate 100,065,549, forward strand.
AACCGGTTAAAGGTTATGGTTAAGGTTAAGGTTAAGGTTAACTTTTTATTTAACCTTAATCATTTCTTAAGCATTTGTAGGCTATGTTATTAGTTTAAGGTTAAAGTTAAGGTTAAGGTAGGCGTTTACTCAACCTTAATCTTTATTACAGCATATGTTGGCTCTTATTGAAGATTAGTATTGCGGTTAAGCCTAAGATTAAGGTTAAGGTTAATTCTTCGTTGAACCGGTTAAAGGTTAAGGTTAAGGTTAAGGTTAACTTTCCATTTAACTTTAATCATTTCTTAAGCATTTGTAGGCTATTTTTTAAGTTTAAGGTTAAAGTGAAGGTTGAGGTTGACGTTTACTCAACCTTAATCTTTATTTCAGCATATGTTGGCTCTTATTGAAGATTAGGATTGAGGTAAAGCTTAAGGTTAAGGTTAATGTTAATTTTTCGTTGAACCGGTTAAAGGTTAAGATTAAGGTTAAGGTTAACTTTCCATTTAATTTTAATCATTTCTTAAGCATTTGTAGGCTATTTTTTAAGTTTAAGGTTAAAGTTAAGGTTGAGGTTGAGGTTTACTCAACCTTAATCTTTTTTTCAGCATATGTTGGCTCTTATTGAAGATTAGGATTGAGTGTAAGCTTAAGGTTAAGGTAAAGGTAATTTTTTTGTTTATCCGGTTAAAGGTTAAGGTTAAGGCTAAGGTTAACTTTCCATTTAACTTTGATGATTTCTTAAGCATTTGTAGGCTATTTCTTAAGTTTAAGGTTAAAGTTAAGGTTGAGGTTGACGTTTACTCAACCTTAATCTTTATTCCAGCATATGTTGTCTCTTATTGAAGATTAGGATTGAGGTTTAGCTTAAGGTTAAGGTTAAGGTTAATTTTTCGTTTAACCGGTTAAAGGTTAAGGTTAAGGTTAAGGTTAAGGTTAACTTTCCATTGAACCTTAATCATTTCTTAAGCATTTGTAGGCTATTTTTTAAGTTTTAGGTTAAAGTTAAGGTTAAGGTTGACGTTTACTCAACCTTAATCTTTATTTCAGCATATGTTGGCTCTTATTAAAGATTAGGATTGAGGTTAAGCTTAAGGTTAAGGTTAAGGTTAATTTTTCGTTTAACCGGTTAAAGGTTATGATTAAGGTTAAGGTTAAGGTTAACTTTTTATTTAACCTTAATCATTTCTTAAGCATTTGTAGGCTATGTTATTAGTTTAAGGTTAAAGTTAAGGTTAAGGTAGGCGTTTACTCAACCTTAATCTTTATTACAGCATATGTTGGCTCTTATTGAAGATTAGTATTGCGGTTAAGCCTAAGATTAAGGTTAAGGTTAATTCTTCGTTGAACCGGTTAAAGGTTAAGGTTAAGGTTAAGGTTAACTTTCCATTTAACTTTAATCATTTCTTAAGCATTTGTAGGCTATTTTTTAAGTTTAAGGTTAAAGTTAAAGTTGAGGTTGACGTTTACTCAACCTTAATCTTTATTTCAGCATATGTTGGTTCTTATTGAAGATAAGGATTTAGGTTAAGCTTAAGGTTAAGGTTAAGGTTAATTTTCGTTTAACCGGTTAAAGTTTAAGGTTAAGGTTAAGGTTAAGGATAAGGTTAACTTTACATTGAACTTTAATCATTTCTTAAGCATTTGTAGGCTATTTTTTAAGTTTAAGGTTAAAGTTAAGGTTGAGGTTGACGTTTACTCAACCTTAATCTTTATTTCAGCATATATTGGCTCTTATTGAAGATTAGGATTGTGGTTAAGCTGAAGGTTAAGATTAAGGTTAATTTTTCATTTAAGCGGTTAAAGGTTAAGGTTAAGGTTAAGGTTAAGGTTAACTTCCAATTAACCTTAATTATTTCTTAAGCATTTGTAGGCTATTTTTTAAGTTTAAGATTAAAGTTAAGGTTAAGGTTGACTTTTACTCAATCTTAATTTTTATTTCAGCATATGTTGGCTCTTATTGAAGATTAGGATTGAGGTTAAGCTTAAGGTTAAGGTTAAGGTTAATTTTTTGTTTAACCGGTTACTGGTTAAAGGTTAAGGTTAGGGTTAGGGTTAGGGTTAGGGTTTTTTTACTAGACTGCAACTGAGTTGCACTAAGGGAGATAATTTGTTTTTAGTATAAACCTGGCTGATATGAAATGAACCCAGAAAATAAAATTCAAGTGACTTTGTTGTATTTGCGCATGTGCATAAATTTTAGCGTAAAATGGCAATACGATTTTTGAGCTACATGACGTCATAGTACGTAACGAAAATATTAGAAATAATCTAAATGCATACATACATACATACATACATACATACATACATACATACATACATACATACATACATACATACATACATACATACATACATACATACATACATACATACATACATACATACATACATACATACATACACACATACATACAAACAAACAAACATACATACATACATACATACATACATACATAAGGGGTTTTTAAAGTGCTATATTTGTTGCATTCAGCACTAATGGGTGCCAATATTGACCATTTTCTTGGTTATTACTTACTGGCATTCACATTTTATTGTGTTGGTACCTCAGGATTGACAGTTTTAGACAGGTTAGAAGTCTACGGTTACTAATAATTTTGTCGACAACTATAAGAATGTATATTGTGACACACATTGAGAGATTTATAAGTCTACGGTTACTTATATTTGTGTTGCCAAACAATTAAAGGCGATAATATTTCAATTTTATTATGATATTTTTGTTCTGACCTGATCATAGAGGACAATTGTTACCTACAAATGGATTGTCAGACATATAAATGAAAGAATAAAGGTTTTTGAATTGCTAAATTTGTTGCATTCAGCACTATAGGGTGCCAATATTGACCATTTTCATGGTTATTACTTACCGACATTAACAATTTATTCTGTCAGTACCTCATGATTGATACTTTTACACAGGTTTGAAGTCTACGGTTACTAAAACCTCTGTCGACAACTATAAGAATGCATAATTTGAGGTTTATAAGTCTACGGTTACTTATATTTATTTCGCGAAACAATTAAAAGCGACACCATTTCATATGTTTTATGATAATCTGACAATAAAGTAATATTTATGAGTTGATATGGATTCTCAGACACAAAAGGTTAGGGTTAGGGTTAGGGTTAGGGTTAGGGTTAGGGTTAGGGTTAGAGTTAGGGTTAGGGTTGGGTTAGGGTTAGGGTTAGGGTTAGGGTTAGGGTTAGGGTTAGGGTTAGGGTTAGGTTTAGGGTAGTATACTTTGACGAGATTTGTGAGATGACCTTTTTCACTTCTGCGCATGTCTGACCTTTTTTGTGACTGCGCATGCGCGAGAAGGGTTAGGGTTAGGGTTAGGGGTTAATGTTAGGGATAGGGTTAGGGTTAGGGGTTAGGGGTTAGGGGTTAGGGTTAGGGTTAGTGTTAGAGTTAGGGTTAAGGGTTAGGGTTAGGGTTAGGGTTAGGGTTAGGGTTAGGGTTAGGGTTAGGGTTAGGGTTAGGGTTAGGGTTAGGGTTAGGGTTAGGGTTAGGGTTAGGGTTAGGGTTAGGGTTAGGGTTAGGGTTAGGGTTAGGGTTAGGGTTAGGGTTAGGGTTAGGGTTAGGGTTAGGGTTAGGGTTAGGGTTAGGGTTAGGGTTAGGGTTAGGGTTAGGGTTAGGGTTAGGGTTAGGGTTAGGGTTAGGGTTAGGGTTAGGGTTAGGGTTAGGGTTAGGGTTAGGGTTAGGGTTAGGGTTAGGGTTAGGGTTAGGGTTAGGGTTAGGGTTAGGGTTAGGGTTAGGGTTAGGGTTAGGGTTAGGGGGTTAGGGTTAGGGTTAGGGTTAGGGTTAGGGTTAGGGTTAGGGTTAGGGTTAGGGTTAGGGTTAGGGTTAGGGTTAGGGTTAGGGTTAGGGTTAGGGTTAGGGTTAGGGTTAGGGTTAGGGTTAGGGTTAGGGTTAGGGTTAGGGTTAGGGTTTAGGGTTAGGGTTTAGGGTTAGGGTTAGGGTTAGGGTTAGGGTTAGGGTTAGGGTTAGGGTTAGGGTTAGGGTTAGGGTTAGGGTTAGGGTTAGGGTTAGGGTAGTATACTTTGACGAGATTTGTGAGGTGCCCTTTTTCACTTCTGCGCATGTCTGCCCTTTTCTGTGACTGCGCATGCGTGAGAAGGGTTAGGGTTAGGGTTAGGGTTAGGGTTAGGGTTAGGGTTAGCGTTTAGGTTAGGGTTAGTGTTAGTGTTAGTGTTTGGGTTTGGGTTATTTAAAAATATTTCTAAGTACAGAGTATGAAAATTGCCTTCGACTTCAATCTTCAAACAGATGTAGAATGAATTTGAATAGAGATATCTTCTTAAAGTTAACTGTTCCTAAAAGATGGAAAGGCGATCTAGAGGATGAAAACGTATTGGTATCACTGAAGTGTACGGCCGCACTCTCCGACCTCACTGCATGATAATTGAAAGATTATTTTTTTTTTTTTTTTTTCAAACATCATAACCGGACCCCCATCCATACACAACTCTTTCTTTTAAGAAGTTCGTGAAAAACTTAACACGAAACTGCAATAGGTTATCCTTCTACACTTACCCGTTCCGAGATAAAGTAAGGCCTCCAAATCAACAATTTTAACACATTTGGGATTTGGGTTAGGGTAAGTGTTTGACCCAAACCCTAACCCAAACACTAACCCTAACCCTAACCTTAACACTAACCCAAACCCTAACACTAACCCTAACCTAAACACTAACCCAAACCCTAACCCAAACACTAACACTAACCCTAACCTTAACACTAACCCAAACCCTAACACTAACCCTAACCTAAACACTAACCCTAACCTTAACACTAACCCAAACCCTAACACTAACCCTAACCTAAACACTAACCCAAACCCTAACACTAACCCTAACCTAAACACTAACCCAAACCCTAACCCAAACCCTAACACTAACCCTAACCTAAACACTAACCCAAACCCTAACACTAACCCTAACCTAAACACTAACCCAAACCCTAACACTAACCCTAACCCTAACCCTAACCCTAATTAGGGTTAACCCTAACCCTAACCCTAACCCTAACCCTAACCCAAACCCTAACCCAAACACTAACACTAACCCTAACCTAAACCCTAACCCTAACCTAAACCCTATTTAAGGGTTTGGGTTAGGGTTTGGGTTAGGGTTAGGGTTTGGGTTAGGGTTAGGGTTAGGGTTAGGGTTAGGGTTAGGGTTAGGGTTAACCCTAATTAAGGGTTTGGGTTAGGGTTTGGGTCAGGGTTAGGGTTAGGTTTTGAGTAAGGGTCAAGGTCAGGGACATGGTAGTATACTTTGACGAGATTTGTGAGGTGCCCTTTTTCACTTCTGCGCATGTCTGCCCTTTTCTGTGACTGCGCATGCGTGAGAAGGGTTAGGGTTAGGGTTAGGGTTAGGGTTAGGGTTAGGGTTAGCGTTTAGGTTAGGGTTAGTGTTAGTGTTAGTGTTTGGGTTTGGGTTATTTAAAAATATTTCTAAGTACAGAGTATGAAAATTGCCTTCGACTTCAATCTTCAAACAGATGTAGAATGAATTTGAATAGAGATATCTTCTTAAAGTTAACTGTTCCTAAAAGATGGAAAGGCGATCTAGAGGATGAAAACGTATTGGTATCACTGAAGTGTACGGCCGCACTCTCCGACCTCACTGCATGATAATTGAAAGATTATTTTTTTTTTTTTTTTTTCAAACATCATAACCGGACCCCCATCCATACACAACTCTTTCTTTTAAGAAGTTCGTGAAAAACTTAACACGAAACTGCAATAGGTTATCCTTCTACACTTACCCGTTCCGAGATAAAGTAAGGCCTCCAAATCAACAATTTTAACACATTTGGGATTTGGGTTAGGGTAAGTGTTTGACCCAAACCCTAACCCAAACACTAACCCTAACCCTAACCTTAACACTAACCCAAACCCTAACACTAACCCTAACCTAAACACTAACCCAAACCCTAACCCAAACACTAACACTAACCCTAACCTTAACACTAACCCAAACCCTAACACTAACCCTAACCTAAACACTAACCCTAACCTTAACACTAACCCAAACCCTAACACTAACCCTAACCTAAACACTAACCCAAACCCTAACACTAACCCTAACCTAAACACTAACCCAAACCCTAACCCAAACCCTAACACTAACCCTAACCTAAACACTAACCCAAACCCTAACACTAACCCTAACCTAAACACTAACCCAAACCCTAACACTAACCCTAACCCTAACCCTAACCCTAATTAGGGTTAACCCTAACCCTAACCCTAACCCTAACCCTAACCCAAACCCTAACCCAAACACTAACACTAACCCTAACCTAAACCCTAACCCTAACCTAAACCCTATTTAAGGGTTTGGGTTAGGGTTTGGGTTAGGGTTAGGGTTTGGGTTAGGGTTAGGGTTAGGGTTAGGGTTAGGGTTAGGGTTAGGGTTAACCCTAATTAAGGGTTTGGGTTAGGGTTTGGGTCAGGGTTAGGGTTAGGTTTTGAGTAAGGGTCAAGGTCAGGGACATGGTAGTATACTTTGACGAGATTTGTGAGGTGCCCTTTTTCACTTCTGCGCATGTCTGCCCTTTTCTGTGACTGCGCATGCGTGAGAAGGGTTAGGGTTAGGGTTAGGGTTAGGGTTAGGGTTAGGGTTAGCGTTTAGGTTAGGGTTAGTGTTAGTGTTAGTGTTTGGGTTTGGGTTATTTAAAAATATTTCTAAGTACAGAGTATGAAAATTGCCTTCGACTTCAATCTTCAAACAGATGTAGAATGAATTTGAATAGAGATATCTTCTTAAAGTTAACTGTTCCTAAAAGATGGAAAGGCGATCTAGAGGATGAAAACGTATTGGTATCACTGAAGTGTACGGCCGCACTCTCCGACCTCACTGCATGATAATTGAAAGATTATTTTTTTTTTTTTTTTTTCAAACATCATAACCGGACCCCCATCCATACACAACTCTTTCTTTTAAGAAGTTCGTGAAAAACTTAACACGAAACTGCAATAGGTTATCCTTCTACACTTACCCGTTCCGAGATAAAGTAAGGCCTCCAAATCAACAATTTTAACACATTTGGGATTTGGGTTAGGGTAAGTGTTTGACCCAAACCCTAACCCAAACACTAACCCTAACCCTAACCTTAACACTAACCCAAACCCTAACACTAACCCTAACCTAAACACTAACCCAAACCCTAACCCAAACACTAACACTAACCCTAACCTTAACACTAACCCAAACCCTAACACTAACCCTAACCTAAACACTAACCCTAACCTTAACACTAACCCAAACCCTAACACTAACCCTAACCTAAACACTAACCCAAACCCTAACACTAACCCTAACCTAAACACTAACCCAAACCCTAACCCAAACCCTAACACTAACCCTAACCTAAACACTAACCCAAACCCTAACACTAACCCTAACCTAAACACTAACCCAAACCCTAACACTAACCCTAACCCTAACCCTAACCCTAATTAGGGTTAACCCTAACCCTAACCCTAACCCTAACCCTAACCCAAACCCTAACCCAAACACTAACACTAACCCTAACCTAAACCCTAACCCTAACCTAAACCCTATTTAAGGGTTTGGGTTAGGGTTTGGGTTAGGGTTAGGGTTTGGGTTAGGGTTAGGGTTAGGGTTAGGGTTAGGGTTAGGGTTAGGGTTAACCCTAATTAAGGGTTTGGGTTAGGGTTTGGGTCAGGGTTAGGGTTAGGTTTTGAGTAAGGGTCAAGGTCAGGGACATGGTAGTATACTTTGACGAGATTTGTGAGGTGCCCTTTTTCACTTCTGCGCATGTCTGCCCTTTTCTGTGACTGCGCATGCGTGAGAAGGGTTAGGGTTAGGGTTAGGGTTAGGGTTAGGGTTAGGGTTAGCGTTTAGGTTAGGGTTAGTGTTAGTGTTAGTGTTTGGGTTTGGGTTATTTAAAAATATTTCTAAGTACAGAGTATGAAAATTGCCTTCGACTTCAATCTTCAAACAGATGTAGAATGAATTTGAATAGAGATATCTTCTTAAAGTTAACTGTTCCTAAAAGATGGAAAGGCGATCTAGAGGATGAAAACGTATTGGTATCACTGAAGTGTACGGCCGCACTCTCCGACCTCACTGCATGATAATTGAAAGATTATTTTTTTTTTTTTTTTTTCAAACATCATAACCGGACCCCCATCCATACACAACTCTTTCTTTTAAGAAGTTCGTGAAAAACTTAACACGAAACTGCAATAGGTTATCCTTCTACACTTACCCGTTCCGAGATAAAGTAAGGCCTCCAAATCAACAATTTTAACACATTTGGGATTTGGGTTAGGGTAAGTGTTTGACCCAAACCCTAACCCAAACACTAACCCTAACCCTAACCTTAACACTAACCCAAACCCTAACACTAACCCTAACCTAAACACTAACCCAAACCCTAACCCAAACACTAACACTAACCCTAACCTTAACACTAACCCAAACCCTAACACTAACCCTAACCTAAACACTAACCCTAACCTTAACACTAACCCAAACCCTAACACTAACCCTAACCTAAACACTAACCCAAACCCTAACACTAACCCTAACCTAAACACTAACCCAAACCCTAACCCAAACCCTAACACTAACCCTAACCTAAACACTAACCCAAACCCTAACACTAACCCTAACCTAAACACTAACCCAAACCCTAACACTAACCCTAACCCTAACCCTAACCCTAATTAGGGTTAACCCTAACCCTAACCCTAACCCTAACCCTAACCCAAACCCTAACCCAAACACTAACACTAACCCTAACCTAAACCCTAACCCTAACCTAAACCCTATTTAAGGGTTTGGGTTAGGGTTTGGGTTAGGGTTAGGGTTTGGGTTAGGGTTAGGGTTAGGGTTAGGGTTAGGGTTAGGGTTAGGGTTAACCCTAATTAAGGGTTTGGGTTAGGGTTTGGGTCAGGGTTAGGGTTAGGTTTTGAGTAAGGGTCAAGGTCAGGGACATGGTAGTATACTTTGACGAGATTTGTGAGGTGCCCTTTTTCACTTCTGCGCATGTCTGCCCTTTTCTGTGACTGCGCATGCGTGAGAAGGGTTAGGGTTAGGGTTAGGGTTAGGGTTAGGGTTAGGGTTAGCGTTTAGGTTAGGGTTAGTGTTAGTGTTAGTGTTTGGGTTTGGGTTATTTAAAAATATTTCTAAGTACAGAGTATGAAAATTGCCTTCGACTTCAATCTTCAAACAGATGTAGAATGAATTTGAATAGAGATATCTTCTTAAAGTTAACTGTTCCTAAAAGATGGAAAGGCGATCTAGAGGATGAAAACGTATTGGTATCACTGAAGTGTACGGCCGCACTCTCCGACCTCACTGCATGATAATTGAAAGATTATTTTTTTTTTTTTTTTTTCAAACATCATAACCGGACCCCCATCCATACACAACTCTTTCTTTTAAGAAGTTCGTGAAAAACTTAACACGAAACTGCAATAGGTTATCCTTCTACACTTACCCGTTCCGAGATAAAGTAAGGCCTCCAAATCAACAATTTTAACACATTTGGGATTTGGGTTAGGGTAAGTGTTTGACCCAAACCCTAACCCAAACACTAACCCTAACCCTAACCTTAACACTAACCCAAACCCTAACACTAACCCTAACCTAAACACTAACCCAAACCCTAACCCAAACACTAACACTAACCCTAACCTTAACACTAACCCAAACCCTAACACTAACCCTAACCTAAACACTAACCCTAACCTTAACACTAACCCAAACCCTAACACTAACCCTAACCTAAACACTAACCCAAACCCTAACACTAACCCTAACCTAAACACTAACCCAAACCCTAACCCAAACCCTAACACTAACCCTAACCTAAACACTAACCCAAACCCTAACACTAACCCTAACCTAAACACTAACCCAAACCCTAACACTAACCCTAACCCTAACCCTAACCCTAATTAGGGTTAACCCTAACCCTAACCCTAACCCTAACCCTAACCCAAACCCTAACCCAAACACTAACACTAACCCTAACCTAAACCCTAACCCTAACCTAAACCCTATTTAAGGGTTTGGGTTAGGGTTTGGGTTAGGGTTAGGGTTTGGGTTAGGGTTAGGGTTAGGGTTAGGGTTAGGGTTAGGGTTAGGGTTAACCCTAATTAAGGGTTTGGGTTAGGGTTTGGGTCAGGGTTAGGGTTAGGTTTTGAGTAAGGGTCAAGGTCAGGGACATGGTAGTATACTTTGACGAGATTTGTGAGGTGCCCTTTTTCACTTCTGCGCATGTCTGCCCTTTTCTGTGACTGCGCATGCGTGAGAAGGGTTAGGGTTAGGGTTAGGGTTAGGGTTAGGGTTAGGGTTAGCGTTTAGGTTAGGGTTAGTGTTAGTGTTAGTGTTTGGGTTTGGGTTATTTAAAAATATTTCTAAGTACAGAGTATGAAAATTGCCTTCGACTTCAATCTTCAAACAGATGTAGAATGAATTTGAATAGAGATATCTTCTTAAAGTTAACTGTTCCTAAAAGATGGAAAGGCGATCTAGAGGATGAAAACGTATTGGTATCACTGAAGTGTACGGCCGCACTCTCCGACCTCACTGCATGATAATTGAAAGATTATTTTTTTTTTTTTTTTTCAAACATCATAACCGGACCCCCATCCATACACAACTCTTTCTTTTAAGAAGTTCGTGAAAAACTTAACACGAAACTGCAATAGGTTATCCTTCTACACTTACCCGTTCCGAGATAAAGTAAGGCCTCCAAATCAACAATTTTAACACATTTGGGATTTGGGTTAGGGTAAGTGTTTGACCCAAACCCTAACCCAAACACTAACCCTAACCCTAACCTTAACACTAACCCAAACCCTAACACTAACCCTAACCTAAACACTAACCCAAACCCTAACCCAAACACTAACACTAACCCTAACCTTAACACTAACCCAAACCCTAACACTAACCCTAACCTAAACACTAACCCTAACCTTAACACTAACCCAAACCCTAACACTAACCCTAACCTAAACACTAACCCAAACCCTAACACTAACCCTAACCTAAACACTAACCCAAACCCTAACCCAAACCCTAACACTAACCCTAACCTAAACACTAACCCAAACCCTAACACTAACCCTAACCTAAACACTAACCCAAACCCTAACACTAACCCTAACCCTAACCCTAACCCTAATTAGGGTTAACCCTAACCCTAACCCTAACCCTAACCCTAACCCAAACCCTAACCCAAACACTAACACTAACCCTAACCTAAACCCTAACCCTAACCTAAACCCTATTTAAGGGTTTGGGTTAGGGTTTGGGTTAGGGTTAGGGTTTGGGTTAGGGTTAGGGTTAGGGTTAGGGTTAGGGTTAGGGTTAGGGTTAACCCTAATTAAGGGTTTGGGTTAGGGTTTGGGTCAGGGTTAGGGTTAGGTTTTGAGTAAGGGTCAAGGTCAGGGACATGGTAGTATACTTTGACGAGATTTGTGAGGTGCCCTTTTTCACTTCTGCGCATGTCTGCCCTTTTCTGTGACTGCGCATGCGTGAGAAGGGTTAGGGTTAGGGTTAGGGTTAGGGTTAGGGTTAGGGTTAGCGTTTAGGTTAGGGTTAGTGTTAGTGTTAGTGTTTGGGTTTGGGTTATTTAAAAATATTTCTAAGTACAGAGTATGAAAATTGCCTTCGACTTCAATCTTCAAACAGATGTAGAATGAATTTGAATAGAGATATCTTCTTAAAGTTAACTGTTCCTAAAAGATGGAAAGGCGATCTAGAGGATGAAAACGTATTGGTATCACTGAAGTGTACGGCCGCACTCTCCGACCTCACTGCATGATAATTGAAAGATTATTTTTTTTTTTTTTTTTTTCAAACATCATAACCGGACCCCCATCCATACACAACTCTTTCTTTTAAGAAGTTCGTGAAAAACTTAACACGAAACTGCAATAGGTTATCCTTCTACACTTACCCGTTCCGAGATAAAGTAAGGCCTCCAAATCAACAATTTTAACACATTTGGGATTTGGGTTAGGGTAAGTGTTTGACCCAAACCCTAACCCAAACACTAACCCTAACCCTAACCTTAACACTAACCCAAACCCTAACACTAACCCTAACCTAAACACTAACCCAAACCCTAACCCAAACACTAACACTAACCCTAACCTTAACACTAACCCAAACCCTAACACTAACCCTAACCTAAACACTAACCCTAACCTTAACACTAACCCAAACCCTAACACTAACCCTAACCTAAACACTAACCCAAACCCTAACACTAACCCTAACCTAAACACTAACCCAAACCCTAACCCAAACCCTAACACTAACCCTAACCTAAACACTAACCCAAACCCTAACACTAACCCTAACCTAAACACTAACCCAAACCCTAACACTAACCCTAACCCTAACCCTAACCCTAATTAGGGTTAACCCTAACCCTAACCCTAACCCTAACCCTAACCCAAACCCTAACCCAAACACTAACACTAACCCTAACCTAAACCCTAACCCTAACCTAAACCCTATTTAAGGGTTTGGGTTAGGGTTTGGGTTAGGGTTAGGGTTTGGGTTAGGGTTAGGGTTAGGGTTAGGGTTAGGGTTAGGGTTAGGGTTAACCCTAATTAAGGGTTTGGGTTAGGGTTTGGGTCAGGGTTAGGGTTAGGTTTTGAGTAAGGGTCAAGGTCAGGGACATGGTAGTATACTTTGACGAGATTTGTGAGGTGCCCTTTTTCACTTCTGCGCATGTCTGCCCTTTTCTGTGACTGCGCATGCGTGAGAAGGGTTAGGGTTAGGGTTAGGGTTAGGGTTAGGGTTAGGGTTAGCGTTTAGGTTAGGGTTAGTGTTAGTGTTAGTGTTTGGGTTTGGGTTATTTAAAAATATTTCTAAGTACAGAGTATGAAAATTGCCTTCGACTTCAATCTTCAAACAGATGTAGAATGAATTTGAATAGAGATATCTTCTTAAAGTTAACTGTTCCTAAAAGATGGAAAGGCGATCTAGAGGATGAAAACGTATTGGTATCACTGAAGTGTACGGCCGCACTCTCCGACCTCACTGCATGATAATTGAAAGATTATTTTTTTTTTTTTTTTTCAAACATCATAACCGGACCCCCATCCATACACAACTCTTTCTTTTAAGAAGTTCGTGAAAAACTTAACACGAAACTGCAATAGGTTATCCTTCTACACTTACCCGTTCCGAGATAAAGTAAGGCCTCCAAATCAACAATTTTAACACATTTGGGATTTGGGTTAGGGTAAGTGTTTGACCCAAACCCTAACCCAAACACTAACCCTAACCCTAACCTTAACACTAACCCAAACCCTAACACTAACCCTAACCTAAACACTAACCCAAACCCTAACCCAAACACTAACACTAACCCTAACCTTAACACTAACCCAAACCCTAACACTAACCCTAACCTAAACACTAACCCTAACCTTAACACTAACCCAAACCCTAACACTAACCCTAACCTAAACACTAACCCAAACCCTAACACTAACCCTAACCTAAACACTAACCCAAACCCTAACCCAAACCCTAACACTAACCCTAACCTAAACACTAACCCAAACCCTAACACTAACCCTAACCTAAACACTAACCCAAACCCTAACACTAACCCTAACCCTAACCCTAACCCTAATTAGGGTTAACCCTAACCCTAACCCTAACCCTAACCCTAACCCAAACCCTAACCCAAACACTAACACTAACCCTAACCTAAACCCTAACCCTAACCTAAACCCTATTTAAGGGTTTGGGTTAGGGTTTGGGTTAGGGTTAGGGTTTGGGTTAGGGTTAGGGTTAGGGTTAGGGTTAGGGTTAGGGTTAGGGTTAACCCTAATTAAGGGTTTGGGTTAGGGTTTGGGTCAGGGTTAGGGTTAGGTTTTGAGTAAGGGTCAAGGTCAGGGACATGGTAGTATACTTTGACGAGATTTGTGAGGTGCCCTTTTTCACTTCTGCGCATGTCTGCCCTTTTCTGTGACTGCGCATGCGTGAGAAGGGTTAGGGTTAGGGTTAGGGTTAGGGTTAGGGTTAGGGTTAGCGTTTAGGTTAGGGTTAGTGTTAGTGTTAGTGTTTGGGTTTGGGTTATTTAAAAATATTTCTAAGTACAGAGTATGAAAATTGCCTTCGACTTCAATCTTCAAACAGATGTAGAATGAATTTGAATAGAGATATCTTCTTAAAGTTAACTGTTCCTAAAAGATGGAAAGGCGATCTAGAGGATGAAAACGTATTGGTATCACTGAAGTGTACGGCCGCACTCTCCGACCTCACTGCATGATAA